>NW_007577763.1:1294186-1332406 GCF_000690725.1 Stegastes partitus
TAGATAATGGATGGATGAAATATTTTCCAGAGTCACCGGCACACCCAGAACGGCTGGACTGGACTTTCAGCATGTGACATTTTTGGGGCACGAGTGTTTATTGACATCAACATTTAAGTTCACTGTAAAATGTTCAGATTCTTTCCAAGAATTCAGTAAAGTCACTGCGCGACATTATCTGCCATCCACAGCTGCTTTAAAACTGTATGAAACCTGATCTGTACAGTGATGTGGACGGATAGTGATAAATCAGCAGATCACAGCAGTGTTTCTGATACGAGTTTTATCGCATCTGTCTGTTACTAGCGCTGATAAACGGTTGGAAGCTGCCTATTTATGTAACCTTGAACTGCACACAAACCTGTCGAGTTTCACCCTATGCTGTCTTTCTGAAGACTTCTCACATCATCGTCTTGATTTGAGCGCTTTACAATAAATACGAGGCTCCTGTAAATATCGATGAAAGGAGAGTGAGCTGTTAATCATGCGCCTTCCCTTCCTCCCTGCGGTGAGAAGCTCGTCACATGGACTCAGGAAGTGCCGGAGGTTCTGTTCCTCTCCCTCTCCTCCCTCCATCGCCGTTAATGCACAAACTTACAAACACATTCCCCCCCTAATTACCCGGCTCTGCCTCTCTCTGCTCCATCTCTGTCTTCTGCTCTCTTGTCTTCTCTCCTTTCTTTGAAGTTTGAAATTAGAGTTGAAAGCGAGGTCAGTGTATTTATAACGTTTTCATCAGAGATTTATTATTTTTTCAAGAATTGGATATAGGAGATCATTAGCCGGAGAGGACATGGTGTTATTGTTTTTTTATTTTCCCTTTTCTGTTTAATAGGGAAACCTGCCAAAGCTGAAGAGGAACAGCACCCCAGTAAAGTGTAGCTTGTGATATTTGACTATGAATGAAAATTAATGCTACTTTGGGGACTGGGAGAGAGAGAAAAAAAAAAAAGAAGATGAAACAGAATAAATTCTCCAGTGTCGAGGTGTGAGTGTACATGTGAGGATGTGCCAGAGTGGGTCGGTGTCTATACTATGCAGTGATGCATCCAAACTTGGCCATAGGGGAAAACATTAGCAGAGCGTGCAGTGAATCTCTATGGAATTCATCCTTCCTGGAGTTGCAGAGGTGAAATGCTTTTCAAAAAGCTGCCCTTTCTAACATTGTTCCATGAAGGTTGACCTATGACTAAGATTACAATTCCCTCCTTTCTTTGCCCTCCTCCCCCTTCAGCGCTGACAGCTGGACACCGGGCGCTATATGGCCGCAAGAGCTGAAATGTCACTCACGCTTCTTTCTTTCACAATTGCCTCGCTTTGTTCATCTCCTCTCTCTCTCCCTTTCCACTTCCCTCCCCATCTTCTCTCCCCCCCCATTTATAGCGGTGACAGGGTTATCAGAGTATGAGCAGTTATTTCCTCCCGATCCATTTTTATCTATGCTTCCAAGGATTAATTCTCCAGTCACACATCCAACTCAGCCAATCAACTTTCCCGCCCCGCTCAGCGTTGGTTGTTTTTGAGGTGGAGGGGGGAAAAAAAAAAAAACAGAACGAAGCCAATTGGGTTCTTTGTCACCTCCATCGAGCGCCTCCATCCCTGTTCCATCCCCCCATATCTGGTAAACACATCTTCATTTCTGTTTTGGTCATTTGACTACAGCAATAACTCCGTATGACTTCATTTAAAACGCTGTTTTGCACGATTGTGACTGCCCTGTCAGGCGGTGTTAGAGAGAGACGGGATGTTTTGTGTGTCTGTGTTTTTTGAGAGGGAGTAACAGAGAGATGTTAGTTGGGAGGAGAGCTGTTAGTGATGCTGCACAGAGACAAAGCTTCAATAATAACCTTGCTGGAGAAACAATCTGAGGGAGGCAAACATTGGAATATTGTTTCTTGGAAAACATGGTCGATGTGGAGGAGCAGGGCAGCTTTATTTCAATTCAGCACCGCAGCTCCTATCAGATTTAAATAGTATATGAATTCCCACATGATGTAGCTCTCACAAGTGTGTTCGCCGCTTGGCATTCTTAAATGCTTCTAGAATGGATTTTCCTTATGCGGTTTTGTGAGTTATATCTTCAGCGAGGCCAACGCAAACGGATTTCTGTGCTAGTAAATCAAGATAAGGCTCCGCAAAGGCGCCTAAATAAAAGGTGTGAAAGTGGAAGCGTTGCCCCACTGCCAGAGGAAGCCGAAACAACACCCGCTGGCATGGGATGACACCCCACAACAGGAGTACAGCTATAGCACGATCTTTATTGTCGGGCCACTGAGTAACTTTAATGGAGCAGTTGGGGTTTAAGTGCCCTGTTTATGGACAAATTGACAACAGTTGTTGAGAGCTGGACGAGTCTGTTACTTTGCTCTCCGGCTTTTTGCAGCCGATTGTGCTGCTGTTGACATTTTTAAGGAGCGAACCCATAAATTTTAATGGTTTACTTCCCAATTTCGATTTTTATGTGTAAATGATTTGGATGGCTAAATAAATATGAACCTGATGTGCAGAGACTGTAGACTGTCAATTATTGCGATTCAGGTTTAATGTAGTGCCTGCATTCGGAGGTTAGACCCCGCAAGCCTATAACTCTAACGCAATCAAAAAGTGACATTTCAGCAAGTTTCCGCCTCATAAATTCATACTTCACCTGAGAAATACACAATAAACACACCGTCTCATAGCTGAGAAGGAGTTCTTTCCTACTTTGGCAACACAAAGTGCAGAAGAGTCCGACGTGGGCTCCGGTGGAAGTCCATCAAATATGGCATCGAGTCAAATTGACTCTTTTCTGGCTTCACAGGGTCTCTGGGATTATATTTGTCCTCCAAAAAAGTGTTTTTGTGAGAACACTTTTAAATTTAATTCCAAGATGCAGTTCTTAAGGTCAAACACAAATTGACTTTCAAATTAGTAATGGTTATTCATAAATGTTGAGTGAAGGAAAGGAATTTAGTATGCAGTGTTTGGAGACAAAAATCAGGTTGAAAAATTAGGTCTAAAGAAAACAGATTTAGTTTCCTTAAAAGGAAATATGCATGTTTGACCTTTTTACTTATGGCTGGGATCAGAACACTTTTAAGGAAACAGATTCTAAAAACGTCACTGTTGTAATATATGTGTGTCTTTCTGTCATTTGCTGTTGTCAAATGACTTTTTTTCGCATAGTAATGAAGACGCGTTGGAAGTCTTAGTTAATGTTTGGGTTTTATACAACTTTAGATAAAACCGACAAACCGATAACTACACAGTTGTTCAAGAGGATGTTTGTTGTTTCCTATGACTTTGAAGGAGTTACGACCCTTTGGATTAGTTCAGGATAATGGCCGGTCCAACGGGCCTTTTCTTTATCGTTTTGTCGAACTGGAACACACGGACGTTTGTGGATTATTTATGAATTGGCTTTGAATGACAAGCTGGTGATGAATGTGTTTGATGCGCAGCAGGGTTTGGATGCAGGTCAAGAGTGGACCATAAATCTATCTGCAATTGATGAACAATGGTTGCCCTTGAAACGAGCGCATAGCGCTTGCAAGTACAGCGATCAGCCACAACATTAAAACCACTGACAGGTGAAGTGAACAGCATCGATCATCACGTCACAGTGCAATGTTCTGCTGGGCAACCTTGGGTCCTGACGTTCTTATGGATGTTGCTTCGACACGCACCGCCTACCTAAACATTGGTGCAGATCAAGCATACCTGCCCTTGCAATGGCCCTCCACAATGGCAGCCACCCCCGAGAAGGACGCACCATAAAAAACAAAGAAGAGCCCAAGGCGTTGACCCAAACTCCAAACTCTCAAAAACCAAATGTGGTCCCGTGTTCATGCCCCAGTGAGTCAGTTCTCTTTCTTTGGTACAAGGGAGACCTACAAACTACCAGGCAGGTGGTTTTAACATTCCAGATTGGTGTAAATGGGTTTAAATGTTTAAAAAAATGCATCGCAAAATCATGATCACATGTAGCAGTACAGGCTTAAGAATCGTACAGGTGGAGGACTCATCAGGACCAGTAACTCCTCCCTGCACATTTGTACGCATTACATTTTTCAGAATAACCTCGGCTATTCAAAAATTAAACATCTGAACAGTTGGATTCAAACCAAGTCTCCAGGTGCTAGAAACCAATAGTAGCATTTTCAAGAGGAGCTCTACAATCACACTGGTACTGCAAAGTGATGACTGTCATCAGTGGCTTCATTCATGCTGCACTGGATCATTCATTAGCTGGCTACTAACATCTACTCACATTCATGCATGAGGACGGCACAGACATGTCAGCAATATGTGACACATCTCACCATCAGTTAAAGTGTTGGTACTGACATGTGTTGCTTCACCACTTTATCATTAGCTATATTTGAAGTAATTTTAACGAGTATTTGATTAGGATCTTTACAAGAATGGAGCCTTTGGTATGAAGTCTAACTATAAGGGCATTTGACACAAGTGTAGTCGGTGCATTGGTCCATAGTGCAAACACAAATTATTTTCTGTAGATGTTTAGATGTTTAGAAGTATTTATTGTGTAGGGACTCATCACCGTAGCAAGATAGAAAACCCTCAGAGCTTTGTGGTTAGCACAGATTTCATTTAAACCCAAACCATTAACTCTTCCCAAACTCATAACCGTAGTCTGATAGCGTAGCATAAAGGAAACAGCCGCAGAAATTATATGATTTGATTTGAAAAACAGATTGTTTCTCAAACTCCAGTCTCCTGGATTACAGTCCTGTGTATGGCTAATGACACCACCATCACTTTAATCTCTCAAGATGGAACTTGTGGCTGTTTTCTTGTGCAAAGCCAAAATTCACATAAGGCCAGTCGAAAAGAAAAGGGTAGCAGTGTAGACGGAGGAAACAGACGGTTTGAGAGGGACGTGATGCAACCCATCCATGTTTAAACCAGACAGGCATTTCTAAACAGAGAAGATGGTCGACGACACCATTTGTTGGGTGCTTATGATGCAGTTCTAAGATCCCTCACCTGATAGTTTAAACACTTCTCACACCATCAGGCATGTCAGTTTTCTGTCATCAATGGATGCCTCTTGGATGAAACATCTTCAAAAACCAAATGTCGAGTTGCCTTCTGCCAATGCAGCGCAGAGAAAAGAATAAGTCAGAAAAACGAAGGTAGCTCACAATTTTACAGCCTCATGTGCTTTGATAAGATATGACAAAAAAAGTAATCTAACAGTGAAATCATTGAGCAACTGCAGACTTGCATCCTAAACAACAACATAGTAGCTGAGGAATTGCTCAAACTTTGGTTTACTGTGCAACAGCTCAGAAAAGTAGCATTTGATTGCCAATAACTACATGCAAGTTGGAGCTACAGGCAAGATGCTCTAATCCAGGGGTGTCAATCTCAAAAACACAGTGGGCCAAAATTTAAAACCTGAACAAAGTCGCGGGCCAACATTGAACAAATTAACCTTTTAATATGGACCGAAACAAATTTTGCTTTAACATTGAATATGGAACAAGCAACGCTTCTTACCATACATTATATATAACTTAATAGTGGAGACATGCAAAATCTAATTATAAATAAAAAAACACATCAATGGCACAGTGACAGTTGTAGAGTGAAGTCGCTATGCCTACTGTCACAGAGGAGAGGGAATTTCTGGGTTCTGTCCTGATTGACGCACCAAAACAACAGGGCATTATGGGATTTGTAGTATTAGCGGTGTAATGTAATGCGCTGTACAGTATAACACCTGGGGCAACTCTAGTAGTCATTTGGTATTGTCTCGCGGGCCAAACATAATTACAAAGCGGGCCAAATTTGGCCCGCGGGCCAGAGTTTGACACCCCTTCTCTAATCGGTTTTTCCTTTAAACACTGGATGGTATGCAGGCATTGTGCTGGGAGGGGCAGTGTTAAATAAAGAGGTAGCACGTGGCCTGAGGTGTGCCGAGCCCAAAGCACCATGGACCTGACACGGTGCATGTGTACAGTCAGTGAAACCAGAAATTGTAAATCCACTTATCACAGTTTTAGAGAAAGAAAAAAAACCTGAGTTACTGTTGTTTTTGCTCATATTACACATGTTGGACCATTCATCACGTTCCAAGCCATTGATCATTATTTGTACTTCTGGAATCATATCTGCATACACAATATGTTTTCCCAACCGCTTCAGCCACGATTTGTAAAAACAGTGATGTATGCCGGCTACAGCTTTCATGATTGATTGTATCTCAGCTGCTGACTCACTTTAAAGCTGACTTTACCTTCTTCATTTATCTGCGTTGGGCTTTTTTATTTTATTTATTTATTTATTTTGCCTCGGTAAAGGTTTCTTCCTGCGGCTCCCTGCCTCTGGCTTTCTGTTTGCGTGGGAGTGACAGCGGCAGCAGCAAGGAGTAGATGGTGATCGCGAGGCAGGATGATCATTAAGCGCTCCGTGGAGATGAAATAGTTCTGTGTTACTTTGATCACCAGTGTCACGTACGCACGCAGGATGCTTGGGTTCACCTTTAAGTTTTGAATCGTATATTAAAGCCTGCTCTTCTGAAGGTGCGCGTCTGAACCCAGAATCAGTGCCAAGCGTCTGGTGGGCCCCATACGACAAGAGAAGCAATCTGTTTTCATGAGCTCAGGTCCCGGGGCAGGAGATTAAATTGCTTATTTGGATCCTGGGTTGAAAAAGTTTACTGTAAGTACCTCTGAGGGCTATAACAGTAGGGAGAGAAAAAAAAAAAGGTTCTCCAAAGCTTTTTCTAAACTCCTGCTTTCAACTGAGAGAATCAAGGTCAACCTGTGTTCCCATTTAATCTCTATATACGCTCAAAAGCTTCTGTGAAAATATGACAAAGGATGCTACTGCGGCTGACTAGTGGTGTTTTAATGGACTTTCATCGTAGAGGAAGTTGTTATATATGAACCAGAGTTTGTGTAGGATTCGGCATGTGCGCTAACAATCTTAACCTTGATGTCGTTTCTGTGTTCTCAGTTCCAGCCAACATCTACAAGGTGTCAGAAGACATCACGGTGAACGAGGGCAGCAACGTGACACTCAGTTGTTTGGCCAGCGGCAGGCCGGACCCCACAATCACTTGGCGGCTGCTCAACCCCTCAGGTAGGAAACATGCAATCAGCACTTATTATCGCACGCCAGTCGAGATGTCTGGCTGATGATGTGCCAGATTATTTCAACGTTAAATGCTAAGTTTCTTTCTCTCGAGCGGCCAAGAAAGTTCTTGTAACTTTTGTACGTTACACACAGTGTGAACACAGACACACACTCTCAGCAGACTGACAGTGGTGTTAGCATCTCAAGTGTCCATTCACTTCTTTCACTAAAAGTTGAAGAAAAGGGGACACTTCTCATAGACACAGCTCTCCCTATCGTGCTTTACTCAGACCTTGGCTCATGATTGTTGGATTCACACTTTTTCTTCAGTGTGCAGACACTTGAAATGACATTCTACCTGGAACTCTTTTCACAGCCTCCTATGTTTACAAAGTCACGGCATTTGTGACCATGAGAATGTTTCTTGCTAATCAAGCTTTCCTTTTTTTATTAGTATTATTATTATTATTAATGCAGCTTTATATCTATCTGCCAAGCCCCATTTTATTTTATGTATTTTTTGTTGTTTTTACAGATTTGGTCTAGACCATATCTTTCACGTAGACATCCAACTGGATCCAACACATTGCTCTTGGACAGAATCACAATTCTCGGTTTTACGCTCTCGACAAAGACACAAAAGAGCTCCAGTGTTAGTATGATGAATAGATTGTGATGCTGAGGAATAGTAATGTACAAGATTTTCCGTGTAGCATCTTCCCGCTGCTCCTATTTAAGTGAAAATCCATTACTTTTCCGCAAGTTATAGCTACAGATGCATGCACTCAGCATCTTCATTTCACACGAGGTAAAGTCACTTAAACTCTAAGTTCTTACGTGTTCGTCACATCAGTGTTTGTACATCGGAGTGTGCATGAGGGTGTGTTGGCGTTGTTGGTCACCCCACATATGTGCGTCCCTCAGATAGCTGCGATGCTGTTGCTTTGGGATTTAATCCAATTTCAGGGAAAAGATAAACGTCTCCAACTGCTGATGAGTTTCGTAGAGTGATGGATGAAGATGCTCCAGCTGACAACATCTCACTTTTATAACAGCCCCGCACTGATTGAAAGCCGTCCTATTTGTGTGTCTTTGTCAATTACCGCGTGAGTTTGTCAGCACTCCAGACATGTTTCATCAAATACATCTGTTTCCTGCACCTGGAAGCTGAACAGCTCGGGTAGGTGCATTCGCCTCATTTGTCTGTTTGCATTAAAGTGGAGTGATTTGTTCAGCCTTAATCTGCGAGCTGTATGGATCTGGCTGGCTGCTTTGCAGAGCCGGGCTGGAAACTGTTGGGCTCCGTTTTCATTTCCTTCCTGTAAAGCTAAAGGGGAGCCTTCAAAGTTCAGATGGCTCACAAAGTTACTGTAGGTAAAGCTTTTGCTCCCAGAAAATGGATGGAAACATGGATAGAGGGAAGGAAAAAAGCAATATCCAATCCTCCTGCTGCAGTAGACTCGGCCTTAATAACTACGCCCCTGCAAGTTCTGTACAGTATTTCCATAAGGTAGCTTTTCTTTTCATTATTCACTTTCTCTGTGTTTTATTGAGGAAGCAGTAGGCATGCCACCTTCGACAAGTCTTTGTTCTTTACTGAGACAGTGCGATAGAAAGGAAATCCTGTCAGCATCCTTGCAGGATGGGATCCCATAAGTCTGCACAGTCACATGTGGCTCCTGAGATGGAGGCCCCTCACCATTTGCAAACACAAGTACTGCTGTTGTTTCTGTTGTTGTTTTGTCAGGCGTCTTTCACAACGAAATCCATAAGTCTAACCCAGTTCAAGAGCGTGTGGAGGGCTGCTGAGAGAGATAATGATGTCTGGCAGCCTGTGGTCTGACTGCTTCATGCCTTTCCCTGCCTGGGCGGCAGCACGGCTTCGCTTCGCTAGTGAGGCTCTCAGCTACTTGCTGGGACCGCAGATGTTCACGACACACAAACCGCTAGTCCTAGTCAAGACTCAGGTTTTCTATTCAGAGCCTGAGTTGAGCCTTTAAGCATAAAAATCAAGCTCAGGCAATGGCTATTTCTAAAAACGATGTGTTTTTTATAGTTATAAGGTCGTAATAGAACCAACTGTAACGTCTTTAAAGCATAATGTTGTTTAAAAAAGCAGCAAACTCCTGCAAATATGGAAAATTGGTAAAAAGGGCATCCATGCTTTATTATGATCAAAGGAATAATCACCATTCCTTCAATTAAATTCCAGTAAGAGTGGTTTTTACATCTCGACTGTAACAAGCAACAATAAAATCAGATGTGCTGTTTTTCAGCAAACACCAGAAAGCTGGCTGACGAATAGAAGCAGCTTTTTTTTTTTTTTTTTACTGAAAATGCCAGCTAGGCCACATTGCAAACTGTCAAGTTAGCAACAGGCTACCATGGAAAGAGGAGGGAAGAGTGGAAATCAGGTACATAGCTGTAAAAGTAAAATGACAAGACAAATACATACATGTTGAAGGTACGTGTTCATCTAGAACAGGTGTGTCCTCAAGAGCCCCTGTCCAGCATGTTTTAGATGTTTCCCTCTTCCAACACACCTGATTCACATGATCAGGATCGTTATCAGGCTTCTGCAGAGCTTGATGATGAGCTGATCATTTGAATCAGGCGTGTTGGAAGACGGAAACATCTAAAACATGCTGGATAGGGGCTCTCCAGGACCAGGATTGGGCACCCCTGATCTAGAACATCAGCGCCATAAGGCAAGAAGGCAAGAAAAGCACAAAGCCGTAGTATTTGTCAGTCAGTAGACTCTATCTTCAAGTCAACTCTGAAATCAGTCGAACAACTTTCAAGTCAAGTTTTGTGACGAGACTGCAGCACTGCGACTGAGTCACTTATTCCAGTGCCAAAATCTGGCTGAAGTTCATGCTTGCATAACCACATGAATATTCATATTCAGGCTTGATGACTGTGTGCACATGTCGCTGTGCACGGATGTGTGAAAATTCACTGGCATTCACACACAAACACGAGATAAACTCATCACAGATACACGTTCGTTGCCCTTCAGAAGCTGTAAGGTTCTTTAATGTTGACCCCTGCTGAGCTGAAATCGAACCATCATCCAAACCCCTAAACTGCCAGAATCACATCATTTAACCATCAGGAACTGAAACCTCGGAGATCAGACGTAGACGCACACCCCAAACACAGACAGCAGAGACGGAGTGAAAATGCTCCTTTGTGCCTCCTTCAAGCCGAATGAGACAACACACTTCCATGCTGCCGCCGTGACAGACAGATGATACAGTGTTTGTCTTTTCAACTGGAAATCCTCTTTAGTACTGCACACTTTGTGTTAAATGAGAAATTATTTAAAGAACAGCAATTTGCACGGCCTTGACAGATGATCAAATTCCGCTTTCCTAAGAATAGCGACGTGGTGTCACCTCCGCCGGGATGAGCTGCAGCTAAAAGCAAACACTCCCGACTGTGGACAGGTTGCAAACACGTATGGAAAACTCCTGTAGTCTGGATCATAATATCCCACCTGCCAAGTGAATTAAACGCTTTAATTGTGTTTTCAAAAACAATTTCTGCCGGTGAGACGCTAACGGAGCAGGCCGAAACTGTTTGCTTTAAATCAAACTGACACAACTCTAAAAAGTCAACAAACCAAACTGAATATAGCAACCCGCGGAGTCCGTGAGCAGCCGACTGTCAGTCAGCTCTGTCTGCGCCCAAGTTTTGTCTGCAAAACTTCTTTTCTCAGGGGATCACATACAAAACCTGAAGCAATCCCATATAATTTCAAATAACCAGAGTGACAAATGACACCTCCGATGCTGCGGCTGAGCATTTTTCCGCCGTCTGTCTGAATTCATATTTCCATCCGAGGATTTGTTTATGGGATAGTTAATAGCAGGGTTTCTCCGGGTGTCCACACTGATTACAGCTGTCATGTGTTTCTACGGGACCATCCAAGCTGAAAATCGGCGCTGCACAATCTTATTTCTCTGTTATTGTTGGCTCTTTCGCTTCGCTATCACGGAGCTAATTATATTACGACTGACGTGTTTGGTTTCTTAATGACAAAGTGGCGCGCTAGGTAGATTGACAGATAGACGAAAAGAGCGCAAGGTTATGTATACGTATATACATAATTACGCTCCATCAAAGGTACTGTTCGTGTTTGTCATTGAGACAAGAAGTCTGCTGGGTTGCTGCTCGCACATCACCGAGCTACATTAGTAATTAAGAGATCATGAGACTAAATTGAATATATTTTCCCGAGGTCTTAAAATGCATTCGCCGGAGCGAGTCTGAGGCGAAGATTTCTCGGCCTGCTGTGCCGAGACTGCAGAGGGCCATCAGATGCAGTGAGGAATGCTGCAGCTTGGTAAATATTGCAACCCTTTGAGCGTGATCTGAGATGACAATGAGGCAGCAGAAACTTCATTATGGGTGTGGATGTGCAGTCATCGCGAACAAGGTGCTCATTAGAGCACCAGCTCACATAAAGGGTTTTATGTGTTCTCTGGCTAACATTGTCAAAGGAAATAACAAGCAAAGTTTAACAATTACCACGATCACAAAACCTGTGGCCTGAATCTAAACTGGGTAAATATTCAGCCTTTTTAAACAATATTCAGAATAAAATAACAAGTCAGCCGATAAGTCTGAGCTGCAGGCTGTTCGCACAAAAACAACATATGTACACGTTTATGGTCCGTGTTCACAGTGACGGGAGGAAACACGGTGACTAATGGAGCTACAGGATCATTGTGTGGAGGAGGTCGGGGTGGAGGGCCGGGTTAACAAAACATCAGACTTTCCGATTTCAATTGTGCTCCGGCTTCCAAGTCTGACTAAGACTCCCCAACATTCACCGAGTTGTCATTTTAACTGAAGCCATAATGTTTCTCTGACCCTGAGACCCTAAAAACCTGTTTTCTCAGTTAATTATGAGTCTTGGGATCCTACATCAACATTTTCTGCCAACGACGGAACAGTTTTCATTTAGAAAGACGAGCGAGTCGGTTTAGTCTGGGGCTCGGTTGGGGAATAGCGGATCGGGACTTGACAGCGTTTGAATCAGAAACTAATGATGGCGGGTTGTTTGGTCACTGTCAATCAAATCGGGTCAAACCGTAGCAAGTCACACAGTCCTGATGGAGCCAATTAGAGTTCGTTGAATACCTAAGAATGCTTTTTTTTTTTTAAACTTTGTCATTTATTTCTTGCATGAGTAATTTTACAGTCTTTTCCTGAATCCAATCAAGTCATTTTGTGCTTCAGCCCATTCAACCCTGAACCATAGCATCATCGCTGATTTATTTTTCAGTAGTGATTTTTTTCTTTTTGATGGTTTTGGAAAATATGTCGTGACAAATGGTGCCCTCCTGTTAATCGGGGCATCAGCTATCACGTGTCTACAAACACATTTTGCCCTCTCATTTGGACGTCTTGCTGTTTCCTCTAAACTTAAAAGGCTGCTTCTGCTTAACGCTGATGAAAATGCGTCTTTTGTAAATCAGTTGCATTAATGGCTTTTAAATGGACTCTCCTCATCAGTGCATCAAGCAAAGAGCGACTTCCATCAGGAGAACAAGCGCAGCTGCCATTTTGTCCTTTCACCGCACCGGTTTATGGACGTTGAAAGTGAAAATATTGACCGCTATGAGCTCCATTCAACTTATTATGATGACACCAGACAATACAGGACAGGAACACAATATCAAAACATCAGGTGTCTCATTAAATGTGTCCCTTTGACCACCGTCACTGAAGGCAGCGAGGACACTTTGAAGCCGTGAGGCAGAAATAGTGTTTAATACGGCCCACGGACCCAGTGTGACGGTTATTTTATCTGTGTGAGACAGTGGGAATGATATACGAAGACACTATCTTGTAGTTCTTGTACTTTTTTTTTTTTATCAAAACACTCTTTGTTCAGCCGGCTGCAAGTATTGACTGAATAGCTCCGTGCCTGAACCGGGGTGACGGGGGAGCAGAGCAGAGGTGAAGGGATATTCATTGATATAGGACGAAGCAAAGGAGATAACAAAAAGAAGAAGGGCACACACACACCCTCTGAAATCCGCTACAATACGTCTGTGTGAGAGAGAATAAATGCACAAATGTGACGAAGTACACGTGTTCTCGCAGTGTTCCTGTGACACGCGTGTGCAAAGACCTGCAGGCGTGTTAATCTCTCTAGCTGGCTGCTTCCCAGCTCCGCTCTTCTCCAGCTTCCAGTTTGTTGTTTTTTTTTTTTAACTCCCGCAGGATAATTGCTAAAGGTCGTAGACTGGAACTCCTGGGTGGCGGGAGGCTGGGGGAATGGCGGCACCCCGTCGAGCATGATGAGGGGAGAAATGGAGCTGCTGGTCAAGCAAGGAATCCTTCATTGCACGCCTCTGAGACCACCAAAATAGAAGTCAGACAAGTATGAAAAATACATGCCCTCTGGCTGACTCTGGTGTGCCATGACACAGGGAGGACCCACGCAGAGCTGGAGAGAGAAGAAACTGATGGAAGTTGTGCTGACCTCGGGGAGGAAAGAAACAAAAGGAAAAGGGAGACAGACAGGCGACAGAGAGAGAGAGAAAAAAGCTGGAACAGTGCTTTAGTATGCAAATGGCCAGTTTCATTAGATGTGTAATCATTCCTATCATTAGTTATAGAAACTCCAGTCGTTAATTAATGTTCAATTATGCATTCGAGATCCTCTCACCTCTTCGGTGTAATAGAGTTTGTCAGTCATTTGGCGCTGCAGGGAGGACGGCCACAGAGAGCCTCCAACCCACTCAAGCAGAGGTGTGCACATCTGGACATCTGGGAAGTGAAAGTAGTAAGACATGGATGACTTCGATTCAAGTCGTAAGAGGAACTAATATATTTGCGAGAGTGCACCCTGGCGGCCGAATGGCTGCGAAGAGCATCCTGTCACCTAAATATCAAGAGTTTTAAGTTCCTCGGCAGCTATTACCTGTCCATCAGCAGCCATGTTTACTGTCGCAGTGTCCTTGAGCAACAAACTGAACCCCTAAGGTGTTCTGGATAATGGCGGCGGCTAACTGTAAATGGTACGCTATGAATCTACCACAACAGTTTCATTGCAACAAAGACATCTGTCCAAATGAATTGATTTGGACCGCAGCCCACGTTCCTGCGCTATATGATCCTGCTGAATATTGAAGTCATAACCCTTTTATAACAGTGCTTGGCAGGGCAGCCTTTTAAAGATTTGATGCTGAGCGCCCTTGACATCCCTCCTACGCCGGCCTCGGCGGCGTCGGCCATGCTCCAAGACCAGGCTCGGGAAAGTCTCCCCAGGACTGTCACCCTGTCTGCGAGGCTCTCTCCCTCCCTGTTCCTCTCAGCAACTCTTTGTCTATCCATCTTCGGCTGTCGCTCTGTCTTCCTCTCCTCGCTCTCGCTGTCTCCTCCGCTCTCCATCATCCTCCCATCTCCTCCTTCGGCAGAGTATGACAGTCACTTCAATTGTCCTTTCTGCACCTCAACTCGCTGTCGGGGGGAAGACGTGGAGCCGGAGAGCAACACTCATGCACGCATGTACACACATATCTCTGCCTCTCAGGAGGGAGTGGAGCAGGCGAGGGTGCAGATACGTAGGTCCCTCAGTAGTGTAACTCCTGTGTAGTGGGAGTGGGTGAGCAGATTAGGCAGCAGACGCACACACATGCACACAGCACGCATATCATTGTGCGCCAAGCTGTCTGTGACAGAGTGTAGCTGACAAGCCTGCTGATTGTGGGAGTGAAGTGTAAGGTGCTGACAGGTCCTTGTCAGAGCAACCCAGGTCAAACCTCCCGCTCCACATCTCCAGCTGTGTGCAAGCGTGTGTGTGTGTGTGTGTGTGTGTGTGTGTGTGTGTGGCTGTGCACGTATGAACTATCAGTGGAACAGCAGCCCCTCAGGAAGCAGGAGAAGGCAGCTGCTCATCCGTCTCTCAGCAGGTCTCAGATCTGCTGACTGTCACTGTTCACTTGTTTGTTTACCATCCGCAGCTGGTCTGGAATCAGTCTGCTGTCACTCGGTGCGCAGAACATCATGGGCACAGCTTGGCCTGGCCCTGCCTGGCCTCATTAGGTGTAGTCACCGCTGGGCCGGCTCAATACCGGAGCTCACACTTGTTTAAAGTCACAACTGTACAGAAACTCAGCACTTTTTTTTTTTCCCTGGATAAGCACTTTTTGGAAAGCCCCGAGTCACACAGGCCCTCGGGGAGGAAGTAGCCTGAAGGAGAAGCCAACTCGTGATTTGAAGGTTTGGGGTTTGAATCCATGTTCAAGCTCAGGATATAGAAGCAGAGGAGGAGAATGAAGACATGTGGTGGTGTCACTTCTGCTTTAGCTTCCTTCCACTTGGCCACCAGCAGGCCGCCTCAGCCTCTGTACCTCCACTGGACTGGTTAATGTGCTCGTATAAAACCAGAATAAATGAACAAAGACACATGAATCCTGCCTCACCAACGAGTGGCGTCGTGAGCGGAGAAATGATATGAAATGTATACTGCGGTCTCTGCAGTCACCAGCGCTCAACCTAATGATCACCTATGGGAGATTTCAAAGTGATGGGTTAGATCGCGCTCTTCTCCACAAATGAGGGTGTTCTGTAACCGGTGGAGCAGCGACGTTCAGCCCTCCGGTAACAATCCAGAGCCGTGCCGTAGCGTGTATTCCAAGGAGGGCCCTCTGGATGGAGCAGCATGTTGTTAATGCAGAAGAACTCCTGCACGTGTCTCCTGCCTCATGGCGTATCATCATCACATGTGTCATTTACTGGCCGAAGTACAAAAACAGAGTTTGGATAGTGAACCAGCTGCTGGAATGGTCTATAACAAAAAAAAGTCATTTTGCTTTCTAGCCTAAATATAACAGTTAATAATATCCAATTTTGACGAGGTGGCCGAGTGGTTAAGGGACTGCAGGTTAGCACTGTTGCCTCGCAGCTAGAAGGTCGCCGGTTCGCGTCCCGGTCGGGGCACCGGAATCTTTCTGCAGTTTGCATGTTCTCCCCGTGCAGCGTGGGTTCTCTCCGGGTTCTCCGGCTTCCTCCCACACAGTCCAAAAACATGTTGAGGTTAATTGGTGATTCTAAATTGTCCGTAGGTGTGAATGTGAGTGTGCTTGGTTGTCTGTCTCTAAGTGTAGCCCTGTGATAGACTGGTTACCTGTCCAGGGTGTCCCCTGCCTTCACCCTGAGTCAGCTGGGATAGGCTCCAGCCCCCCACGACCCTAGTGAGGATTAAGCGGTGTATAGATAATGGATTGATGGAATATCCAATTTATTATCACGTATAGCCAAGAAAAATAAAAGCCAAATCTCAAAGCTGAGAACCTGCAGCTGTAAACTTTTTAGACATTTCTGCTTAAATGAGTAGATAATGAAAATGGGTACAGAGTCATTTTCTGTAAATCAACTAATCATTGCAGCTCTGAATTCAACAATTGCTTGTGAGTTGTCATAAATGAGCTCCATAAGAGAAACCAGGGTGGAGCTGCAGCACATGGAGCCTGCAGTGCAACACTTCAGTTACTCCATTATAACATGAAAAAGGCATTAAGACACCTCTTGTTGTTCTTTTCCTTTAATTTAACACAGACCTGCTTAATCAGGACTTTGTCTTAACAGGTAATGTTAATTTTCCAAAGCCACTCCTCACATTCCCCAGAATAAAGTCATAATACCACTTTTATTATTTCAGAAAAACATCATACAAGATTGTATAACTGTGGGTATATGATTTGTGTTTTCTCAAAATAATGTTTTAACCACTATTATTAAAATAAATACCATTTCAGCTGTGCTTGCAGAATGTTGTAATATTACGGGTTCGTCTGAAAATGATCTGCTTCATTCTTAAAACTGCAGAGACAGTCTTTATATGGAGAGTGAAATCGGAAATAGCAGGTCTATGAAAATAAGATGTTGTAAAACAGTCCTACGTGTGCGACATGGAGCGACGTCATCCGTCAGCTACAGTGCCGGAAAATTGAGTTGTCGTGTTGCATGAGTCAAGTGATTTACAGGCGATTATGCAGCTTTACATTCAGTGGCTGAATAAAAACGATAGAGTCATGGTCACGTCGAGTGATGAGTCCACATGACAAGGGTAGATCCTTGGCCCCCTGGCACCAATCTCTTTAATCACATGCACGCACGCACACATCCTTGTACTTCAGTCTTTATGTGCATCCTCTGATGACATTTATCCTCGAAGCCAAACCTCACCTGTAGAGATGCAGCCGTGGGTTTAACTCGCTGCCACCGTCGGCTGCTGCATGTTGGAACGACGCTATCGTGTGTCTTTGTGCATTCGAGTGTTGCTGTGTGCGTGACGGCGAAAGGAAAGCAGAGAGGGCAAATAAAACCCAGCAGCAAGCACAGATACTCCATGGCTGACCTTGCTCCCCGTGCTCAACACAAAGCCTCTTCTCCCACGGCGAACACAAGCCCATTGACTCCATCCAGACAGTAATGAGCAGTCTCCCTACAACAATAGGCCGGATCCGTTTATCAAGCAAGTGTAAGGAAAAGAGGACAACCCAGCTCCCCTTCATGGGAATTCAATCACTAAACCCTATTCTGTTTTATCAACAATTAATCTCCTTTTAAAGCCTCAGACTTGAATAGGACAAACAACCACGCAGCATACAGCGACGCACAATGCGAGAGGAACCCCACTGAAGCTGCCTCGGAGAAACAACAAAGAGCCGTGAGAAGTCGGAGGAGAAGAGGAAGAAGAGGAAGGAGAGAGTGGGAAAATGAGATAGAGAGAGGAATGACAGCATTCAGAAAAACAGACGGCTGCACCGCTCCGCTGTGCGTATCATTTCTTCGGCTCAAGAAGCGGCAAATAAACAGCCGTCTTGTTTTTGGCTCCAACACCTGTGTTATTTCTGCACTGCCAGCAGCAGTGGCAGCAAATGGCTTGTGAACAGAAGTGTAAGTTCTCCTTTTGTCCTCAGACTGCTGAGGAGATATTGTTCATGTAGGTTTTCTTCTTAGATATACAGTGTTGCTGCCAAACATGGTGATAGAACGCAGCACATTAAGTCCCACTCGGATATTTTTGGAGCTTTCATGTGTAAAAAGACGTCAGACGTTTCAGGGTTCAAGTTTGTCATGTGTAAGATGTTTATTGTCATCAAAGAATATTTGTTATTTAAAAGCCACGTCTGGCACATCGGCAGCAGTGTTGTGTTTCATAGATGGATATTTGCATTTTCCTGCGTGCTCGGTTTCAGCAGCACTCAGTCGATGAAGTTGTAAGCGAGCTAAAGATTCGTTTAACTTGAGAGCTCGGCCGCCTTTTCATTATCTGCACCGTGATGAGAGTAGCTGCTCCGTGAGCGCGACTTGACCCGTCGTTTAAATCACAGTGACTCCTGACAGGAGGACGGCTGCTGTGACGCGGCGGTGTCAGATAAGGCCAGGACCAACTGTCCAAACACAAATGCTCAAACACACACACACACACATATATATATATATATATACAGAGTTGAAGGCTCAGGGATGGTGGTGGGTGTGTGTGTGCACGCATGCAGACACGAGCGCACGTACTGTCACACTCATGCAGACAAAAGAAAATAAATGTTGCAGGGTCTTTTATGCTACTTGACTCTGAAGTTTCTCAAATCAGCTGCTTAACATAAATTAGCATTTGCAAAATAAATGTAATGTTTCGCACTGTGGTAAAGTGATGCTGATGAATGATGCATGAGAATATGCAAATGGGCACAATCCAGTTGAAGTTGCTGGTTTCACATCCCTCACCCCTCCGCCTCCTCCATGTGGTTCTCCCCCCCCCCTCCGTCTCTGGCCCGTCTCCTGCTTTGGAAGGTGGGGGGCTGCTGAGATTGCACAGAGCGTCGGTTGGCTGGCGCGCCCGTCCCACTGCTGTCCTCACTCCCACTTTAATTGACATGGAAAACTTGTAGTTGTTCACGCAAACTTCAAATTGCCAGTGCAATGCAAATCAGTAACCAGCAGGCATTTGTAGAAGTGTACTTCTTCCAGGCTGCTCAACTCAACTTCCCAACTCGCTCCAAAAAGCCTGCTGTTGCACATCCCAAAGGCTGCAGGGCTTTCAACAGTATAATGTGTGGAAAAAGACAGCAATTACATGCATTGTCTTTTCAGAATGGCTCTCGCTACGCTGCATAGCAAATTAGAGAAATGGCACACAAACAATTTCGGCTCGGTGTCCAAGAGGGGGTTAAATGCCACTTTTTAAAAAATCGTGCTCACAGTTCTTCTTTATGAAAACAATAACCGATGCCTCGTCGTCGTTGCTCGGCGATAAGCACATTCGCTAAATGGTTTGTACTTTGAAGAGCCATAAACTTTTGACTTTTTTATCTAGTTTTCCAGTAAATTTCACGTGCTTTCAGATGATAATGGCTGGGGAGACGAGCTGGCTGAAGTGCCTCGTTTAGGCCATCACTTCTCGGCTGCAGGGAGCTGTAATGCAGCTTACGGTATAACTTAATCACTCGCCAGTGTTTCCTGTAAGTCTCAGTAAGTTTGTGTTTACAGGATCCCCCGTTTCATACTCGGAGGGGTTACACCCACAGTCACTCCCACATCACAGGTGGGACTTTTCTCCAGCTTTATAAACAGTGGCTTTCTCAAAAAATGGTTTCCAGTCACCAAGCAAGGGTTAGTTTAGTTTCTCCAATAACGAGGATATTTTAGTTACTGTTGTTCTCTCAGGGTAAAGAAAAAGTAGACGTGCATTCTGCCACCTTTTCCCTCTGTGTTCCTTATTTTAAATTCTATCGCTAGAATAGCTGCAGGCTAGTGACACTTAAATGACCCCCTCCAAGGAGAAACGGAGGAAAGTTGGAGATAAACACATTCACCGTGGAAATGTAATCAATAGACATGCAATAAGCGCACCGCTGTTAGGCAGGGATTCAAACTCTGACCTGCATTCACACGTTTACGGAGGGGAAGGTAGCGGCACGGACATGGACCTGAGACAAACAGGGAGCACCGTGTCGCCTTTGTGCTGCCAAAAAGTTTGTATTTAGGTGCACGAAGGTGAGAAAGTGACTTGGAAATTGTTGGCTTATTTGTTTTTTCTTGTTTTTTTTGCATGTCTGGCCAAACAAACGTTGGGTCCTTTCTGAAACAGTGCTGACAGGTAAAGGTCGTGCAGGCGAGAACACAATAGGAATGTCAGTATCAATACAACAATATCAATAGAGGTGATGTTCTTCTTTTAGGGAGTAAGTACTTCAGATATTTCCTTCTTCAGCAGAAATAACTTCTTGAAGGTGTTTTAAAAATTGTCCATCAGCTTTTTTAGCAATCTTTTCTGCAGAATTCCTTCAGCTACAAGAAGGTTTATTTTATTTTATTCAAGCGCTGATGTGAGGTCGTTGTTGAATCAAGCTGCCCACCCCCGAGGCAGAGAAGTAACCCCAACCTTTCTAGCACCAGGCTTCACAGCTAGTTTGAGGTTTTTGCTCCTGAAAAGCTGTCTTTGGCCTGTGCCAGACGTTTCTACTGTTGTCCTGCCAAACAGCTCTATCTTTGATTCGTCTGTCCGGAGCACATTATTCCAAAGGGTCTGCTCTTTGTCTATACGTTCACTGTTGATTTGCTCTGATGTTCTTTAATGGACAGCAAAGGCTTTTCCTGGCACGCCGTCCGTGTGTGTGCGTTGACACCAACAGTTGGAGGAGTTCCCTGCAGATCCTCTGATGAAATTATGTGGCTATTAAAAACTTCTTTTTTGGGTCAAAAACTCTCAGTCTTTGGGTGAATTTGCCACTGGACAGTTTGGCAGCCGTCTGACATCCACCCCGCTGGGATTTTCCTTACAGTGCAGTGATTTAGTTCAAATAGGACCTTTTTAACTCTCTTGGCAGACTAATAGGCAACCACAACCTATTTGTTTCTGAAGGCCTTGGAAAGCGCTTTAGGTGATGACACCACACACTTGAACAGCAAAGAGAAGACCAGACCCTACATTAGAGCCCCGAGCGTGACCGTTTTCTAAAGCTTGTTCCCGCTGGATTTCAGGGCAATTACTGCCTGGTCGCATAATGTGCGCGCTCCACTGCCGCCCGCATCCACAAACTTTCTCACCATTCACAGTATAGAGAAAATTTAGAGTCTCATCCCATCCTTCAGGGAGAACACACTATTTCACTATATGGGTGAAGAAAGAGGAGCGTACCTGTTGGTGATAGCGTCGCAAAATAACATCCCAAACAGTTATTCTAGTGCAGCAAGTACACATTTCACACATTAGAAGGCGAGCTTAGGCTATGTGATCAAGGAGAACAGAGCAGGTATATCTCCAGACGAGTGTGTTGTGTATCAGCGCGTTGGATGTTTGTCCAATTCTTTCCATCTTTGTCAGAAACACAGATTTGTCCAAATGCCAGCTGGCTTTGCTTTTGTATCCTAAAAAAAACAAATTGAATCTTTGTTTTTTTTTTCAACTTAATTTGTTGACTCCATCCTTGTGGTTTGCACTAAATCCACAGACCTGCAGTTTATGTTTTCGTTACAGATGCAGCAGTAAAGTGCAGCCAGCCAATAAAGCTCTCCCTCTTCTGTTTTTAAGCAGCTGCAGTGCAAAGCTGCGTCTATTAAATATGAAAACATCATCAGATATTGCTTGCAGTTTTTTTTGACAGGTACTCGCCAGCTACAACTGCAGTCTTTAAACTTTCAGACTTTAATTTGCAAATGTTGAGAATAACAGTGATTAGTGTCTTAATAAATGTGAGCTGATGGCAGTGGCTGAAATCCATCTATTCATTATCTATTCTGACAATAAGGAAACAAGCTGGGGTGCACATGTACACCTTGTCGCCGGTCCATCACAGGACGAACACAAGAGAACAATAAACCACGCAGGCTCACATTCACGCCCGCAGCCGATTCAGAATGACCAGTTAACCCACCGGTAATGTGGGAGGAAGGCAGATACCCAGAGAAAACCCACGCAGCCACAGAGAGAACATGAAACTATACGCAAAGAAAGAGCAGCAAGTTCAAACCCAGAACATTCTCGTTGTGAGTCAAACCGCTGATCCACCGCGCAGTGACTATGACCATCACCCACCCGCTAACTTTGCTTTATCACCAAATACCCATCAGCCTCAGCTGCACTTAGGACGACTGAGAAAGGTGCTAGTACACTAAAACAAGAAAGTAAACATTAACATCAACACGTCAGCCTTATGTCCTGATGTCAGCAGAGAAAGTGCTCCATTTGGGAAAAAGCTATCTATAAAAGTGTGCCCACTCCTTGTCCTTGTGTTACTTAATATACTCTTTTTTTTCCCTCTCTGACACCCAGTCACCCTCCTCGATCCAGATTAGCATAGAAATGTGATGATATAATGAAGTGTAATGCCAGGATTCATGGGGCTTTTCTAATGTGCACACTTTGAATCAGTCAGTGCTCCCTGAAAACCTTCAAGGAAATCAGTCTTCACCCCGGTCCACGCGCGCCGGCTTCATGCTCACCGCGGAGAGATATTACGCCTCCACTCAAATCAATTCCCTTCAGACGAGATTAACCAATCCATCTTTATTACGCTTCATTAAACAGATAACACGTGAAGCACACGCAGGAAGCCGTATTCTCCCGTGTGCGCAGACAAAGACGCGTGAAATGTTGCATTGTGAGTAATTGTTTCCTTACACACTACGTCTCGTTCCTTTCATTCCTCATAATTGAGTCGCTCTTTCTGCGGACCAGGTGAGACTCCTGACAGCTAATTGTTACGCTTTAACAACTAGTCGAGCCGCACTCGTCTCTAATTTAAATTCTCTCCTCTCCTCTCTTTTTCTGTTCTCTGTTCTTTGATCTTTGCAGTCACCTGGTTCTCTCTCTCTCTCTCTCTCTTTATCCAGCACCAAACCAAAGTAGTGAAGAAGAGATTGAGCTTCAATAGAATTTCCATGGCAACAGATTTTCAATCATACCTCTCCAATTGCGTTACTCTGGCGGTTTGTCCAGGCAGAGCTGAATATGATGTGCTTTAGACTTTGATCATGATCCCACTGATCTTTCAATCAACATGGAGTAATACTGAATCAGCTGACCTCCATCTCCATCACGCAGCTGATTTGATCATTTGGCTTAGCTTTTTTTTTCTCCTCAAACACTGAGACCGCCCTGCTTTATCGACATCTGAGGGCATGTGTAAAAAGTCAGACTGTCGGTTTTGGGTTGTTATTGAGTTTTTACGGCATAAAATGACACGGTGTTTATGTGTGCTCGCCAAAGCAGAACCGCTGTTTTTCTATTGAGTCCCTGAAGTTGCCGGTTCACTTCTCGGGGCGTTTTGCTTTGGTTTCCCGAAGCCTGCAGCTCCTTAGTTGAAACATGAACACGAACTTGCCCACAGCCGAGACTACTGACATTTAGTGTTGCTACAAACAGCGCGTTTTCTCTCTCTCACCCCAGAGATCCCCTCTGTGCAATTTATTTTCACCGCCAAGATTCCATCATTCCTTATTTTCGTAGATTAAGGGAAGTATCAGTCGATGTTATAGAAGTTATTACATTTGCGGGGTCCTTGGAGAGTCCCCTTCTCATTCAGTGCAGATAATTGTGTCTTTTTGAGAAATACCCTGAGATCTGCACCGCTGGCACGCTGGCTACCAGGAGATCATTCCTCAGTTACTGCAGTTTTCAAAAAAATAAAAAAATAAAAATCATTTTCCATTAGATTGAAATATATGCAGAATGGATGCTCAAGTCAAAAGAACACTTTATCATTGTGTAGCACAAAAACACCGAGTAATTAACTCAATTAAATGTCACGCATCTAATAGATATTAATATATCGCAAATATTAATATCTTCGCTCTGCTGGGTTTTTTTCAGGCATGATGAAAGATGAAGTGCAGTTAACACGGCAGCAAATGACAGAATGTGTCATCTCCCCTCCTGACCCTCCTCCCATAGATCTGTAATAGGCAGATCTTTCCGAATGAGATCCACTGTGTTTGTTGCATGGGTAATTAGCAGCATTGCTCATTAAACAATTAGCCAGATATCTGTCTGATAGTCTCTGTGGCTTTTTTTTTTTTGCACTCTGTTCAGATGTTTTGTCTGACATTTGCAGACATCATTCCTCTGCTAATTGAAGCTTTCAGACAAAGCAACTAATTTAAGTCGGCCTAACAAGTCGCTGAATATCAAATGCGCTTTCTGCTGAAGAGCCCGTCTGAGCGATTCAGTCCGACTTCTTCGGCATGACCTAACTGTGAATTTGAGTTCCTTCTCTCGATGAATATGAATGCGGAAGCGGCTCTAATTCTAATTGCCGCTTTGTTTATTGAGCCCGTCGTTGAAAGCAGGTCTCGCAGAAATACAAGGTGTCACTGTGCTGCAGGCGCCCCCATAGACCCACATGTACGGTTTTGGCCTGGGAGGGGGTTTAGGGTTTGGACTTGTCTCTCAAACTGTCGACTGCACTCGCCATAAGTGTGTTATACAAGCGTGGCCTTTTAGAGCGGCTGTAAGCACAAACAGCATGTCGTATGAGCTGCTGTTGCTGCGTCAACACACCCACTTCTGATACCGTCATAAACTGAAATACAGCTTTTCAACCACTGAACAGAAATAACATACATTTCTCTGCACTGAGCATATCTTAAGTGTGAACGCGATTGGCCGTTTCACTGACACCGGTGGCAAAAACATAAAGCAGGAGGAGGACAAAAAGTGTATCATTGAAACACTGACAATTTTATTTTTTGTTGTTTTTCAATACACACATAATAAATATACATCTGTGTACAATTCTGGCAAAAAGGCATAAAAGCATCAAGGTTAAAATGAGGCGCTTTGTGAACCTGCTTACAGTCTGAGTAACGCGCCGCTCGCTGTTTACCGCCCGGCTCATTAGTGGAAGAAATAGAACCAAGTGGTTTTGGTGAAATAAAGTTATTCATTAATGAGGAACCTTGGCGACTGACACAAACAAAAGCAGGGAGACGAGGGAGAAGGGCTGGGGGGAGGCTGTTCAAATCAAAGAAATAAGCAAACCAACCCAAAAGAGGACACTTAAGATAACAGCTACAACTGTCCTTCCCTGAAGAAACCAGAAAACGCTAAATAATGAATCATTATTACCTGCCCTTACTTAAACAAAACCCCAAAAGACAGTCGAGGCAGAACCGCTGCTTCTAAATCGCTAAACAAGGGAGTGTGTTTGATGGCTATGTACTTAAGTCTAAGCCTGGTCCAGTCAAGAGTAAAGGGAATACATGTGGACTGTGTTCTCTACAACTATACCTTCTATTAGATGAAAACAATAACAAAAAGCACAATGGAAAGCGGATCGGTGCACCAGACTGGACGCTCCTTTCGCCAGAATCTTCCAGAACCACACATCCAACTCAGCAAACACATCAAGGCACTACCAGGAGGGTTGGACGCAGGTGGCAGGAATAAGTTGTGTCACAACAGTATGTACAGTAGACGTATGAAATGTGGTTCCAGGCGGTGGTTTTTGCCGACTATGTCTTGAATGGAAGCCGAAGCCTCCCACACTGCCCTCATCAAAGTCACGGTCCAGCACTGAACCCTCGCACACCGCTTTTACATAAATCAACGTGCTAATTGGTGTCTGCGTAGGGTCACGGTAATCCTAAGAACTTCCCTAAAAAGCAGCTGGGTTTCTCTTTCACCCGACATCTAAGAGGCCTGTCCGGCTCTGACTAACTGATGGGGACTTTCAGATACATACTGTAACCCCCAACTCACGAGGCTAACAGCCCGTTAACGACACGTGGCTCACACGCTTGGAGCTGTGATGGTCGTGAAGCTGCCAGGTCAGGGTTGACTCAAGATGTTCATGGTGATTACATTTTCTCAGGGGAGAGATCTGAAGACTACGTTCTAATAAATATTGTTGTGGACTACCTTTTCTGTTTTGGATAGGATACCAGTGCACGTCAGACCCAGCAAGGATAAAACAGCCACACACAAGCTGAGCAGTGTTGTACATGCAGTTCAATGCAGCAAGGAGTGCACAGACCTATAGACAGGGGAGACTAAACCACAGCTCTACCAACACAAGGCTCGACACAGGAGATCCAGATCCTCAGGGCAAGACTCAGCTGTCCATCTAAACCAGGGGTGTCCGGTCCTCAAGGGCCGCAATCCTGCATGTTTTAGATGTTTCCTTCTTCCAACACACCTGATTCAAATGATCAGGATCGTTATCAGGCTTCTGCAGAGCTTGATGATGAGCTGATCGATTGAATCAGAAAGAGGGAAACATCTAAAACTTGCAGGATTGCGGCCCTCGAGGACCAGGATTGGACACCCCTGATCTAAACGATGAAGGACTCTCCTTTGAGGACAGCGATGTTTTCATTCTGCACAGGGAAGACAGATGGTTTAAAGTGGAACGGCCGTCTCCAAACAGAGGAGGTGGTCTGTACACCACTTATTAGGTCTTAAGATCTCAGAAACCTCTTAGATGAGAGGTGGAACATCTTCAGGAACTAGAGAAGAAACGTCCCGTTGTCTTCTCCTCGAGTTCTTAGGATGTTAATCAGTGAGCTTTAGGTTTCGGCAGGTGTTTTTTATTTGAACAGACCAGTGTAAGAGAGGCATCAATGTACCCAAGAACTGAGCTGCTCCGTTTGAAGTTTGATTATTTATTGCTGTTCTCCAGAAAATCCAGCGGAAATCCATCATTTAGTCAGTTCCCCCTCCGCTGTAGCCCTCCTCCTGTCTGTACTCGCTTTGTCCCTCCTTCAGTCAATCCCTCACCTCCTTTGTCTTTCTGTCTCTCTGCAGCGGAGCCGCTGGACGGAGAAGAATACCTGGACATTATAGGTATCACGCGAAACCAGGCGGGTCGTTACGAATGCAAGGCCAGCAACGACGTCGCCACGCCCGATGTCAAATACGTCAATGTGGTTGTCAACTGTAAGTAACAACGGACTGCAGCGCATGCTTTATTCAAAACCAATCAATATTCTCGCCACATTTAATGTCAGACATTTCACAAGATGATACACTCAACAGGAAAGCCTATAAAAGTCAAGAACGGAGTTAAGAGTAGGAGCAGGTAGAACACAGCGTGGCAGGGAGTCAAGGGTGTATCTTGAAAGTTTTGAAGGACTCTTTCGTCTTCTCGAGATGAATCCAGGTAGGACGGAGGAAGATCTTTAACTTTGATTGCAGCTGTCGTTTCTATGGTAATGCTCACGTACCACATCATCGCTTTAAGAGACACTTGGAATTTAAAACGAGATCACCTAATTACCTCTCGTCGGGCCTCCGTGTTAGATCTGCTGAGTGTTTTACAGATGTTGGCTTGTTCAGGATTGATGAACAGCTCATGAAACACATCACAAACCAACTGCCCCCAGAGGAGTTATAGAATTCTCTTTGATCTGAACAAATCACGTATGGCTGTTTGCCCAAAGCGTACTTTAGCCAAGTCTGAGTGCCTGAATGAAATGATAAAGATTTCTACATTAAACCATTTCTTAGTGTTTAATCCTAAAATGGAAAACGGGTATTAATCCACTGGGGACGTACGTCTGGCCACTGGGATGTTTGTAGGACTTGTGTGATGAATGCTGACAAACCTGATGAATTTTAATATTTTGCGCTCATTTATTTTTAATGTCAGGCCCCAGATAATCTATGTTACCTTGGTTCTTGATGCTGCAAGGGTGAAAGTGAAATGAGATTCTACACTTTAGCATGTGGCGGCTTATCTCGTATACTTGTGTTTACTTGGTTTTATCTCTAAGGTTCGATACAGAGGATTAGTCATCATGTAAAAAAGGCATTTTCTCTGCTTCAAGCTTCTATCAATGATATTATTCAGACATGGGTGACGCTATAGGACTAACTTGCTTTTCTGAAAAGTATTTCGAAGAACTATTGTGTTTTATTATTGCACGCTATCTGTGACTAATGTTTTAAGCTAACGGACATCAACATGAAACGTCCCCAGTTTGTTGTTTGCAATAAGTTTTCTGAGATTGTTCAAATGTGCAAATTGGTTTTTATATTTCTAAAAAACATCCCCCAGTTTACTTGCATTACCAGAACTGAAGTTTGAACTTGAAATCTACTTTAAAAGTTTAGGGATTTTGAATATCTTTTATATACTTCTATCACATATTTCAGATAAGACTGTCAACAGCCAGACTAAATCCATTTTCACCACTTTCTAGGAGTAAAATGTTCAATAGTCTACGACTGATATATGAACAAGCCTCTCTGTAAAACTCTTCAGAATATAGAGAGAAATAAAAGTGAAAAGTTTGGTGTAGATTTCTGGCTCAGAGTACGAGGAAAAGAGAAAAAACAAATTGGGGGAAAATGGCCTCTGAAGTTATCTATTGTAAAATTCTGCACATTTTTATTTACTTTTTGTGTCACAGATTTCCTGAAATGTTGCAGACGAGCCATTATCTCATTAAACATGCACCAATTTGCATAATGTGGTAAAAATAAACCCCTAAATGTGCATGTTGGACGTGTTCCACCAGTCGAAGACATGCTCTGGAAGCAAAATCTCAAAATTGACCACAACATGAAAATGTTTTTTTTTTGCCTGTCGTGTCTCAGCAAACACTTTCATGCCCAAATTAGCCCAAACACGAGGGCTGCCTTGGTTGTCGGTTTTAACATGTGTGACTTATTTCCGTGTGACTCCGCAGACCCTCCGACAATAAAGAAAACCCAGAGCTCGGAGACTCCGGTGGGTCGCATGGGGACGCTGCAGTGCGACGCCACCGCTGTGCCCACACCAGAGTTCGAATGGTACAGAGACGAAAAAAGGTAAACTTGCATATGGCTGATCTGTCCTCAGAAAAGAAATGACACTGAAGCTTTACATGCTGAGAGAAAACACTGGCAGTCACGGACCAAAATGAAACTCACGCTGCTTCAGGATCATGTTGCAAAGCTCAGGCTGTGTGTTTTCTTTTCCTACTTTGCTTTTAAATCCAATCAAGGGCTAAGAGTGAACTAAAATATTAATATAATTAAAATATGAGCTGTATACAGTCTGCTCTGTACAAACAAGCCATTATATAGAACACAAGCCATTAGCCTCTCTTATCGCAAACAACCACGCCAACTTTAAGACTGATGATTACAGCGCTGCAGTGTAAGATGGAAAACCATCTCTCTCTTAGACGTCAGTTTACTGGAAGGAACAAAGTCTTTGGGGGGGAAGCCTTCGCAGCACTTTGAAACGCTTTGCTGCATTGCAATCCTGTCGCGAAACGTTCTGATTTTTGATGATTATTAATTAGCTGCAACTATGAAGAGCTGCGGGTGACAAGCACGGGATGAAGGCTCGCCGAAATAACTTGACCTGACTCCACTCGAGGCGAGTGGCGAGCTTGATTTATGTCGTTGCCATTACAAATAAAATAATCAGGCAAAAATAATGAGATTTACATTGAGCGTGCTTAGGCTATGATAGCTGTTAAAAGGTTGTCGCTGTTTACTGTTGCTTGCACAATTAAGGCACGATGAATGACTAGCACGACTTTCTAAATTAGAAAGAAAAATCCCATGAAGCAGCGGTCCCAACGCGCGGGCCTTTAGTGGACATGAGCCGCCTTTGAACAATCGGGTTTGTGGTTCTGCAATAAGCCGACTGTTTATTTAAATGGCCGGGATCTTTCCACACGCTTTGTCCTGAGTTGATTCTTCTTCCTCAGCTCCCAGATGTGGCAGCAGCAGCTTTATTACTTTCTTCCCCGTGCCAGACATGCTTGGTACGGTTTGACCTCGTGCTTATGATGGATCCCTTTGACAAACCTGCCCTTTTACAGCGGCCCCTTTGTCACACCCCTATGTTAGTTTGATGACATCATCTGTGTAGCGTGATAATGACTAATCACCCACTTAATCGCTCACTAGGCTGAGAAAAAGGAGAACAGCTCGGCCGTCCTCCTGTGTGCAATTTATACACTGTAGTCACTGAAAATCTCCTTTTCTCATGCTGCAAGTGATTCTACTGAAATGGAAATCAGCCTACTGTACCGCCTCCCGTGGAACTGCAAATTGGGTGGCCAGCCGTAGATGTTCATTGGAAAGCTATCAATTTAAGTGGCGCGCATGTGTCTGGAAAACACTCGAAGGCGATCAAAACGTAATGACATTCGACGGCAATGACAACCTGCTCCCCTCCGTTTCCACACTTGTCGTTTAATAACCCGGGAGATTTCCTCCTCTGCGTCCGACTCGCCACCTGAGTCGGCCCGCGAGCCTCGGTGGGAGAAAAAAAAAAAAAGCTAACGATAAGAAAATTGCAACAAAAAATCCATGATTTCACTCAACCGCAGCAGGAAAAGTTCACAGAAGATTGGAAGGAAAATATTGCCGGAGTGCCACAAGTGTTATCACCGATACGGTCTCCAGAATAATAGGCCTATCGCGGCAGTGCTTCAAGAGAAAGATTTATGGTAGTTGAAATATTTTTGCATTATCTGTTGTTTCCAACCTCCATCTATCTCAGATGTTTTGTCCCCCGGAGGAGTTTGGCTATGTGCCCGTTCATGACGCCCCTCTCCCTCTGTGCCAGTGGGGAAGACTTATAGCAGACGATGATGTTAATGCACCATAATAATGTCGTTTACCTTTGATTGGCTAGTTGATTTTATAGACCCCTTCCCCGAGAATCAGAGCTAATGCACTGCAGCCTGTTGTGTCCTGTTTACCCAATTCCTAAGGTGAAGTCCTAATCAGTCAGCACATGTTTTGGAAACCCTGAAGCCTGTGGTTCTTACATGGCATGTGCAAGTTAAAGGTCTCACATGCACCGCCTTTAATTCTCTGTAGTCTTTAAACAGTCGGGTCTTTGTTGCAGGTAGCAGGAGTTTTCTAATTGGTGGCAGCTATTTGTTTTAGCAGCTGTCATGACAACTGCTGTTGGCAGATTTCGACTGAAAACAACATCTTCAGGCTGCTTTTTTACAGGAGCGTTTCCAGTTTAAGTGAGATTTAAAGATGAATAGCATGACTGATTGTAAAGCAAACTGACCCTACACGCTCATACAAAAACCCAACAAATCCAAATATTTCCTTTGAGCAAGCATGTTGGCAGAACAGTGAAGAGGCAGAATTCCCTTTTACCAGAAAGAGACGGGCAGCAGAACCAGGCTCAGGGCAGGCAGACGTCCGCTTGGACTGGGAGGGTAAAGGACAAACCACAGGAAAGAGAAAATAAACATGCAATAGTGGATATAAAGAGGAAGTGACAAGGATCAGGCAGCAATGTGTGGATTCATTCTGCACACTTCTGCATTCATTTTAGAACAAATTCAAAAACACACCACCGTCAGATTCTCTTCATTTATTCTCCCTCGATGAAGCTAAATTAAATCTTGTAAACCAAAGATATCTGCAGCTTTTAAGCGTCAGAACAAACCATTCTCCCAACGCAGTCACACTGACAGTGAAACGTCTTGGTGAGATAGTTTCAACCCCACAGATGACACCTTCACTAAAAAGCATGAATACACCCTCGCTATCAATTAAACATGTTAAAAAAGGCAGACAGAGCGCTGGGACAGGAGAACGTGTCTCATATCTAACATCACCTCTCATTTCATCCAGAAACACGAACACTGTGCTTCTAATTTGTTTAAGACAAACTGTGAGGTTTTTTTTGATCAGCTTTGGTTCCTTGCTGTATTAAGCCTTCTTTAATCCCTTCCTTACATGATATTTTGCCAAACACACAAAGCTGTCATGTTTCATATTTTAATTACTGCTCGTGTTCAGATCTTGGATTATTTGAGCAAAGTCTCCTTGTATGTGACATTGATTCATTGTTATTCTCTGTAACATTCTAAATATCTTTTGTTTCTGATTGGTTTATGTTGGGAGGAAAGTCAGCGTTTGTGCCAAGTGTAGTATTTTATGTTATGTTTACAATGTGACACTTCCACACATCTAAAAGGAAACCTTGCCTCTTGATCCGGATCGGTTCATCTTGGCATATTCCACATTTTTGTAGTTTCCCCTCGCTAGGTTGTTGTACCCCGAACAAACTGCATCGCAGCTCTCTTGGAACAGGAATGAGACACATTTTTGTTCCAGTTATCTGTTGGCAGGTTCCAAAAGCTTCGCTCTCACCTGCCCAAACAAACCAAACTGAAGGAGTAAACACTCCAGAGTTCGAACACAAGCTGCTCAACGCAAACTGGCTCTGAGTGGAGAGCTTAACCCGCCTGACTCTGCATATCCATCCTGTGTCAGTCACAATATCTACATAGAGCCACGGACCTCCTCAAGTGCAACTCATGATGTGAAACGTAAATAAAACACAACTCCACAGCGTCTCCGACTTGACCAGGATCTGAGTGGAGACGTAATTAGCCTCAGCAGACACCGATGTATCGTGAAAGCAGCAGGACGTAAACGATCACTGTTGCTTCCTGGATGTCGTGACCCTTCCTGCTCTTTTTGTCTCCTCTCGCTGGTTGTGCAAGATGCGGTTTGAATCAACGAGTAAATCACACAGCATCAGCTGCCTCCATGTTCTGTCAAATGATTTTGTAACGTTAACCCTAAAGGAGAAGCTACCAATCTGGTTGTGCACAGAGAAAACGCTGTCCAGTTTTAGGAATTCATTACAGCACTTGGATTTTGTTGGCAGAATCAAGCCCTGTCTGTCTGCAAAGGCGTCTTCTGAAGAGTCTCTCCAGCTCTTTGTGCAGTAAATCACTCCACCCATGCTTCCGACATGAGAAAATCCAAAGTGAGCTGTCAGCGAATGTGACAGACAGATATGTTTGTTGTTTTGTCAGCTGATACACGGCTGCCACAACCAGCAGGCCGTTTCAATCATCGCTGGGTTACAAGTCTCAGCAGGACTCTCCACTTGATTTCATTTATCATCGGCCTTGAATCATAACAGGCCTGTCACTTTCTATGGCAGTGATAACCTACTTTAGATGCTCCCACACGCTGCAGAATCAAATCTGTCCATCTGATGATTTGCTCCGGTCTTTCATCTGTACCGGCTTCAGACGGCAGCCTCGCGCGCACGCTGCATGCCCTCCGCCAAATAGACGGGTCAAATCATTTCAATCAAGGGCTTAATGTTGCACAGCGGCTCTGTGCATCAAGAAGCGATTGTTGGAAGATATCCAGTAGAGCACTGCTGCCCTCTGCCTGTCAGGAGAGACAGCAGGCGTGATGCAGCGGTGATAAGAACACCTCAAATAATCCCTCCAGAAAAACAAAAACTAAAGCGGATAGACAGTTTCTGCCAACTTTTTTGATAATATATTCCGGCCCATTATGCCGGATGAATGGAGCTGGCAGATACACAGGCGTAGCTGAAGATGAACTTGAAACCAGAAGTGAGGGAAGTTGCAGATGTGCGTGTGCCAACGTGTTAAAAGTTAAAATGGGCAGCAGAAATGTGCAGCTCGATAAATGCTGACATGAAGAAGATGCACCTCGGCTGCCAGCTCTTCACACTCCAGCGTTGTGCTGCGGGCGGTTCGAACTCACAGCCTTTGCACCAGAACAGCGAACCTAAAACCTTCACCGTGAAAACAAAAGAGAGCGCTGTCTCTTTTGACCTGTTTAGGTCAGTTTACTCCCCTGCTGCTGCATTACAATCATGCACTATAATCTATTGTAAAAATAGCTGTTTGCTCTCAGCTCTCGGTGGTGCGGTGCACTATCTGGGTCTCTCAGCACGCTCTGTGGGCAGGCAGGCCTTTTTAATAGTGCAGTCACTTCTCATGAAGACACGCTGGAGAATATATCTGCCGCTCGCCTTATCGTTGGAGGAGGGGCTTTGCGTTTAGATGGAGTGGGGACGCTGCCGGTGCACTTGCCCTCTCTTAGGTCTCGCTCTCGCTTTCACACACACAAACACACATTGTTCCCAAGGTGTCCCTCCGGGAAGGACCTCAGCACTTTATCACGTCCCCCCACTCCCCAGCCAGCCGAAATATGCTGCGCCATGATGTGCGTTTCCCTTTTTATGTTAATACTTCCTATCAGCCAAGTGTGTGTCAGCACAAACTCCTCGCTCCCCTGCTCAAATTCCGATTACCACATTACCCAGACTTAAGCAGGATTAAGTTGAGGCGCCTTAAATGAACTTCACCTCATTCATGATATGAAAGGGCTCAATCAGCCCCGAACAAGCCGAATCCATTATGTGTGCCGAGCTATTAAAAGAGTTTTATTTAGTTGCGATGATGTAAGGAGCAGTTCATCAGCGAGGTATACAGTCTGAGTCAGCAAATTGTATTGATTAATTTGCTGCAAATGGGGTTCAAGGTTGACACAATTGATTGTCAGAAGTTTGATGGTCGTTACGAGTCCCAGAAGTGCGGGGCGGGACTCGGGCAGCATGCTAATCAATCATTCACCCAAAAGGGGGGTAAAGGGATCCTTTTTGGTTGATGGTAGCAAAGCAAACAACCAATTCTATATTAAAAGAGATCAATGACATTTGAGCTGAAGAAATGCACGCCGTATATTAAACGTCTGCAGAGCAAAGTTTGTTTCACGTTTACACTCGGTTCCAGGTGACGGGTTTACAAGTTGTTCTGTTCTGCCGGCCTAAACGAAAACAGACTTTTTTTTTTTACAGCTCTGACCACGACAGCGTTGCCTCTCTGGTGAACTGCATCTTGTTGTCTTTGCTCGCCACATAATCCAAAAGGTCAAGGATTGCTTCCTGCTAAATGCAGTGTTGTTGTGTGGAGCCATTAATGAAAAAGGTTTGTTCCAATAAGAGAAAAAGGCTTATCTCCCCTCTTAGCAATCACAACGCCTACACTCAGAGAGTTCACCGGCCTGACACTGACCCCTGCTGTTGCTAAGTGCTCGCCGGCATGAAAGCATCACTCGCTGAGCCACATAATTAGTGTTATTGGCTATCGAAAAGACGTTTGCTCACATACAGTAACAGCAAACGAACAAAGGATTTTCACTGAGATCCCTGTTGAAGAAATACGAGAAGAAAAACAAAAAAAGCATAAGGCTGACAAAATGAACACGTTAATAGCGTGTGATGTCGTGAAGAGATTCACAGATACGCGTTGCTGCACCTCTGGGATGTCACGCCACGCTCAGAAAACAGCTGAATCCTGCCAGCACACGGTGGAAAGTGTCATGTTGCTGAAAAGCTGATAATCAGATCTATTTTTAGAAGTAGGTCATGACTAATTTATCAGTGTGCAAACTGTGCAAAAACTGTGCATTCTCTTTTGCCTAATTGAGCTTTTTCCTTCACGTTTACCTGCACAGACTCTTTTTTTTATTCTATTATTTTACCGAAAATGTCACTAACTTTACAATTTCCTTACTTTGCAGTTTCACTTCTGTCTGTGTCTCCTCTTCCAGGCTGTCCAATTCCCAGGGCATCAACATCCAAATTCTTGGCACCACCACCATTCTCATGATTGCCAATGTCACCGAGGAGGATTATGGGAACTACACCTGCGTGGCCTCAAACCGACTGGGCGTCCAGAATGCCAGCCTTTTCCTCTATAGTGAGTAGACATTTGCAATACACTGTAGATTCATTATTTATTTATTTTATTTAATATTTAAAATCTACTTCTATCAGGATTATGATATCAACGACAGCCCGTTTGAACAAATTTAAATCACTGCGAGTTTCAAGGTTGAACCGAAGTGTTTATTCTATTAACCTAATTTCCTGAAACTCGGCGCTGTTGTGTGGATTGTGCTTTAATCTTCGCCACTGAAATACTGAAAGCCAGAAGTAAAACCTTTTTTTTTGTGTGCTCAACTCTGCACGGCAGTGATTTGACAAAGTAGGAATGTGGCTCAAGAGGGAAGGTGACATCTGGTGTACGGGTGAAGTTTCTTGTCAAGTCATTTCTTAATTTTATAGCCCAAGTTCACAAATTTGCCTCCAGGGATTTTAAAATCTGTGCAGCGCTCGAGACCCTCTGTCTGTTCAGCCTCAATTTTAATAAGCAAAAACTCCCCAAAAACCCCCTAATGGGGGAAAAAAAAGAGGAGACTTCCGGAAGACGAATCTCTCTTCAAGGACGGTCAGACAGTAAATTTAATGTCTGTAAAAAAAATACAAAATGTACAATGAAGGGGACAAACTTGATCAGCCAGAACATTAAAACCGTCTGCCTGATGTTACGTCAATACAGCTCTGGAGGTGGACGTCTGGGGAGTCCACTGGAGTCTCTCAGCAGCAGGTCCTTTGGGTCCTTTGGGTTCCTTGGGTTGTGGGGTGGGTCCCTCAGCTGCTTCATCAGTTTGGGATCTGGAGAGTCTGAAGCTCTGGTCAATGCCTTGGGCTCTTTGTCGTGTTCCTCGAGCTGGGTGCATTTTCCTGCTAGGAATGTTGTCATGGGTTGGTTTGTTTGGTCCTGAACGTCTACGTGGATGGTTCATGTCAAAGTTTTCCACCTGTCACGGGTGTTAATGGTGGAATATGACCTGGGAAAGAAAAGCAGCTACACATGAGACAAAACTCAACTTGTCCAGGAGAGAAAAACAAAAATACAGACAGAGAAGCTGAATCTCCTGGATGAGAAGCAGCAAAGAAACATGATAGTCCATGAGAGCATCATCAGATTGTCTTGATCCACTTTCAGGGCCCCAAACTGTCCCAGACAAAGGCTAATGTTTAGCATCAATCATACGTTCAGCTTGGTGGGAAACACCTGAAAATGGCAGAATGGCGTTCAGAGTTTCATAGAGAAATGACCACAGGGGGTCTGAGAGATATTCCATAATCTACAAATAAACCCAACAGCCTATCTGATCAGCGTGTGAGTGTCGCACACATCGGCACGTTGGCGTTTGCTCCATTATTCATGAACCTTCCTGGTTGGATGTTTTTCCACTTGAGGGCATAAAAACATTTTAACAAGTGGCGGTGACGCCGTCATGTTTCTGGCTTTTATAGCTCCAGATGCAACATTAGCTTTCATTTGGAGCCGTTTTTTCTGGCTACAGGTTGAAGCCGAGGCTCGCTCTCCTCTTAGATCGTTGATTTTTGGTTTCCATCAACACAAATCTAAAACTCTGTAGTTACTCAGATATGTTAATCACCCATTTGGCGCCAGGCAGGTAGCTTATCAGAGCTGTTTCGCTCGTAATGAGTGCATATGTTGGTTGCTGCGAGCAGCTTGGATTGAACAGCGTTTGTAAAGGGTTGAGCCAGAAGATGCTAAAAGCTCTGATTCAGATTTAATGTTGTGTTTTTTTATTTTTTTTTACATTCACACCTGCCAGCCATCCAACACAGTTGTTTCACTGACTCACAGTGAATCACAGAACCAGAAAAAAAAACATTGCTTGAATTGCTTTCTATGAGCTAAAGCTTTGAAGGTTGTTGCACTCTAAAGCCTAACTGGCACAGTGCTGGTGTGAGATAGTGGAGCGTGGCTTCCCCACCATTTGAATGTGATATCAAAGCACCACTCAGAGCAACACACGGTGCTTATCCAAACTTCAATAGATGCAACGGTGTGGCGCACAAACAGAATGCCACCAGCACCATAAACAATACAGACCAATAAGCACACGTCGCAGCGGCTGAACTCGATGAAAACGGGCTGTGTTTTCTCTGCCAACACTTGAAAGCTGCAAAAAGATGAAATTGTGGCACAAAGGCGCCAAATCCAGCTCAAAGCATCTGCTGTGACATCACTGATCGGGGTTTCACCAAAAGTGAGACACAACACATGGTGTGAAGAGAGGTGCAGCTTCTTCTCTGTGACATAACGTTATATATAAGTTCTGTGATTGATTCTGCTCAGCACACGGTAACACAACAGGCTGAAGCAGGCTCAACAAACTGTTGTTTCCTCCATGAAAACGATCTCCTCGTGCCTTAAGCTAGCTTAGATTTAACCATAGACTGTATAAAAGATGGACGTAGCAACCGGCCCCGAAAAATGAAGCCAATCTGGAAGTGTCAAAAACCTGCAATATCACTACGTCCACTAGCTGCTGGCTCCCATAAACTTGAATTAGAAAAGAAGTGATCACAGATCATGAAATACTGCATTCCTACAGCTCAGGATTTTTTTAAAATTAGTTTTCATGGTCAAATCCAGAGATCAGGTGGCCAATCTGAAAATAAATCAATACTGAATTTTTTAAAAATCGTCAACATGTTGCGGGGCAAGGGGCGTGGCTGGCTT
>NW_007577763.1:1333238-1360576 GCF_000690725.1 Stegastes partitus
GACTGCATGTTGACAAAATAGAAAATGTCTTCAATTTGCTTAATTCAATCAAAATTCCAATGTTTGGGTTGAACATTCTGGTCACATGGTTTAGACGTCATAAATGTTTCAGCAGGTAGAGGAGAAACTGCATTAAACTGACCATTACTGGTAATATGAGCCACAAGCCATGGCAGCAAATACTGTGGTCTGGTCTTAATGTCTTCTAGAAACATCTCCTGCAGCATTTCTGTATTTGTTTGGCTTTTTGTTGTAGTTGAATTTAATTTTTTCTTCATTTTTTGCGTCTAGTTCTGCATATGATTGAGTTTTTTTATTCCTTTGTAGCTTTGTTTATCAGCGTGTCTTTCTTACATTTGTTGTGTGTTTAAAAAAATAAGAAAAAAATAAAAACCCTCCAGTGAAGCTTTGTACCTGTTAGTGCTGGAGGACACATGAAGAGCGGAACAAGCAGTCGACACCAGTGACTGAACGTTTTCACCTTGAAACTGCAGCACACTGATGACAGTCTCTAAAACACAGATTCTGCAGGTTGTACTTGTCAGCTTTGGTCCTTTAGGTTTGTTAAGTTGCAGTAAGGAGCTTTCTGTATCATTATTCTTGTTCACAATTGACTTCTGGTTCAAACAAGAACGGCTGAATTACTCCATCGTGCCATTGTGTGACTTGCAGTAGTTCTACAGTGTTTGAATAGAGTCCTTATATAAGAGAGACAGAGAGGGTGGGGACGTCATAGATCTGCACATTTTAGCCATTTAAAGGTTGGAAGGTGGTATTTCTTGATTAAAATATGTAACTCTGGGGTTTCATTATAGACGAGTGAGGGACCCAAGCTCCCCAGTTTACGCCTCCTCTGTGCTGTGCAGCATGAACCGGCCTCCGTCGCTCCTCCATGAGCACCACATGGCCAGCAGATGTCACCAAACCTCCTTCAAAGTCGCTCCTTGTATTGTCTCGCGCAGGCTTCGGCTCAGTTATTTGAATAAGCCGCTTACGCCACAGTTTTATAATTACTGACTGCAGTTCACAAAGACTGAGCTTAAAAAGTGGCCTTTTGTTTACTCTGGTGCAGACGTCAGGGAAACAGAAAAGGAAGGCTGAACAAAAAGTCAGAGTTTTAAATCCGTCTATCTGATGCACTGCAGGATGTACAGACAGTGATGAAAAGCACAAGAAGTGCATGGAGGACAAGCGTGCATGATGGATTTATAATGAAGTATAATCAAGTGGAATTACAGAGAAAAAGTCATCGAGTTTTTCATTTGAGCCGCTGCGGTGTTTAAAGGTAAAAGACGTATCTGCATTCACATCGGGGTGCAATTTGGTCCACGTCTCCGCTGTGATGATTAAGGAACAGAACCATGATGCCACATCTGAAACAGAATGATCTGGGTAATGTCTTTGCACATTTCCCACAGAAAGCACTTTCCTGGTCAGTGATTCTGAATCTAAGTCGTCTCCTGGGTTCTCCTACATGTTGGATGCTGCATTTGCTTCATGGAAAAAAGGCTGACAGCAGTAGCAGAGCTGCATATTGTTGGTTTATTTGATTTTGAACCCTATTGTTGGTCACAAAACTGGTCAAACTTTTGACCTTTTTGTAATTAGTTAGGGGCTGCAAGGTGGCGCAGTTGGTTAGCACTGTTGCCTCGCAGCAAGAAGGTCGCCGGTTCGCGTCCCGGTGGGGGCACCGGAATCTTTCTGTGTGGAGTCTCCATGTTCTCCCCGTGCAGCGTGGGTTCTCTCTGGGTTCTCCGGCTTCCAAAAAGTCCAAAAACATGTTGAGGTTAATTGGTGATTCTAAATTGTCTGTAGGTGTGAATGTGAGTGTGCTTGGTTGTCTGTCTCTAAGTGTAGCCCTGTGATAGACTGGTTACCTGTCCAGGTGAACCTGCCTTCACCCTGAGTCAGCTGGGATAGACTCCAGCCCCCCATGACCCTAGTGAGGATTAAGCGGTGTATAGATAATGGATGGATAATGGATGTAATTAGTTACCGATCATTCTACAAACTGATGTATGTAGAAGACAATAATGTAACAACTGGCCGATAACATAATAAAAGTCCTGAATCGAAAAGATATGACATGATCAGTTCAGGACTTTTATGACATTATCGACCGTTATTACGTTATCGGCTTCAACAGACGTATTTAAAATCCAAACTGTGTTTTTTTTTTTCTTCTGTGTGTGAATCCTACTTTGCTGCAATGATATTTCTGACTCAGATAAAGTTTAAAATCAAATATGATATCATTCGTAGAAGCACCAGATGAATACATTTGCACTCTTCTGCCAAACTCCAAAACTCGTTGATGTCATTCAGTATCTTGTCTGAGTGGATGCTCACCACAGCATTCATCGGTTCCTTTAACGTCTCTTTTGTGTCTCTGTCTTCGTCCTCTGTCTGTTTCTCTCTGTGTGCAGGACCTGGGACGGGTCGAGATATCAACGGCTCTGCCTGTGTATCTCAATCACTGTGGCTCCTGCTAGCCTCCTGCGCCTGCCTTTTCTTCAAGTGTTAATACCGCTGTCCTCCTCTTCCTCTTCCTCCCCCATCCCGGCCTTCCTTCCTCCCCTTCCTCCTCCTCCTCCTCCTCCTCCTCCTCCTTCTCTCCGACTCACCGACATCCTTATTGCTACCTTATTACCAACTTTTACCGCCCTCCTCCTCCCCCCCAGACTGTTTGCATCATGATACATAAACCTTACAGTATGTGCTCTCCAGCACTGCTTACTGATATTATGAAAAGCGATGGGTTACGAGTAAAATGTTATAGGAACAACTAAAAAAAAAAAAAAAATGAAGGACAGAACAAGCAAACAGTGCTCTTTTAAAGAATTGTTCTTTTTAATTCGTATGCACTTCTTTGTTTCTGCTATATCTTGTCTTCGGGGTCTGGACGGGGATCTGTTGTATTTTTTGTCCTCATGGGAATGAAAACAGAGGCAGCCCGCTCACTCGGATGCCAACAATCATTTGTCTCTAGAAGTGCTGAAGACATGAGGTATATTTCTTCTTACTCCCATAGATGCATTATGTTAACTTAAATTGTAGATTTAACCGAGTGTTTAACCAGTGCATTAATGAGCGACATGCAAACTCTCTGCCAAATATACATCTGAAACTAACACACACACACACAGAAATCAAAGGGAAACTCCTGCAGCTGATTAAAGCTTTGGTATTGAAGTCTGTGCTACCATAATCCGACACCACTAAGACCGAGACACAAATGTAGAGCATTGGCCAGATTTCTCTCCGATCGATGGCGCCGTTTTGCAGATGCAGCAGTCGGTCGGGTTGCTGCAGTCGAGCCCAGAAATCGCAGTTTATAGAATGATCCTGCTGAGCTAAACCACGAGGAAGCTAGTTTATCTGGTGATGGATATCTATCTATCCTCATTCAGTGGCTTTGCAACCAACTCGCCTTTTATTCCAAAAAAAAAAAAAAAAAGAAATTCATTTGTTTTTCTTTTGCGAATGGAAAAAAAGAAACAGAACTCACAGTAGGGTACAACGACGCGTACTGTACATAGTAAAAATTTTGTATTTCTCTACGATAAGCAGCTGCCGCCGTAACAGCAGGAAGCGGAGGCTGCGGATGCACGCGGCCTGTTGGACGACCAGGCAGGCGTCGCCGTGCGGGTCGCCCCGGCCCGGCGGCGGGCTGCACCGCTACACACTGTACCGCACACAGTGTCCGCTTTTAGTTTATGAGTTTTAGGATCATTCTTCTATACTGCTGGAATTTGGATAAAAATGTATGACACCAATGAATGACTTACTTTTTAGTTTTTCTCAAAAAAAAAGTGTGTGTGTTTTAATATGAAATGGTACCGAAAAATTCATAATATATTGCTATTGAGGTTATTTTTCTTTTTTTTTTGTCTTTACCTCATTCATTTTAGTTGTCTGTATATATATACTTGAATCCAATGTCCTTATATATGAAAAGGCAAATTTTCTGTGTCTGACTAGGGTAGAAATTTGTTGAGGATTGTAGATCTCTCGAACCCTGATCTATCACGTCCGCCCAAGCCCATTAGACGTTTTAAAAAACAAAAAAAAAGGTCTAGCATAAAAAGAAGGTAGTTCTGTGCCGTTCTTATTGTACCTATCCTTGAGTTTAAACAAGTGCTGGCTTACATGATGTTAGACAGACTGGAGTGTTTCGCTCCTGATGCTCCTCCGTGTTCCAGGAATTCAGTATGAGAGCAGAAACCAAAACGAATACTGAATCCGATTCCCCCTCGACGGCCATCCAGGCCATTTAGCTGACGGCCCCGTTTTTACAAAGTAGGACCATTAAATCACACGTCGCGTAGAAGATTTTCCCATCGTACCTTTGCCAAAGCTTTGGCCGATCACTGATTTCTTTTATTTCCTTACGAACAAATTGGTTAAATGTGTTGATATTTTGTAAAACTCACACGAAGATCTCTCCAAGAGTGCAGTTCTTAGAGGAAGCAGCTCAGAGGCCACAGCTGTTGACGAGACATACTGAAGCCGGTGCACTATTAGCCACCTTCTTCTCTGCCATCCGTTCTGACCTACTGTCAGGTGACTAATAGGACTCCGGCGCCCGGCTCAGCTCCTCGACTGGAAGTGTGTTCGCGTCTCCGCCGAGATAGTACTAGTACTGTAAAACACACGTGTAATTAATGTCATCCTCGTCATGCATTCAAAGACTTGTTCCCAGTGTTTTTAGTGTAAATGCTTCTGAGGCCATGGCTGTGTGACATTGTAGTGTTGGTAACGCCATCTGATCCAGTCTAATTTTCATGGGTGGAAGTGTAGAAGCAAAGACTGAAACCTGAAAAAAAAAAAAAGCCAGTTCCAATCAAACCGAAGCATTTAAACAGCTCCATTTCTATCAGCTCCATCAACAAAAACAACAATATCTCACAATCAGATTCTTCAGTCTAAGAAAGACGCTTGTTCTTATGCTTTCGTCGTGCTTTTTTTAATTTATTTTTTACAACTGAACAAGGGACTCCTGATGTTTTTGTACTACATTGGTATTTCTGCAGACTCTCTGACTGCTTCTTAGCCTCCGGCTAGCCCATACTTGAGGATGTTACTGTAGTTTATCAGCAACAGCTATCTTCTTACTGTAATAAGAAGCGAATGATCTGGAAGCTGTGGTGAAATAGTTCTTCATGATCGGTTTGCATGAGCGGGGTCTGTGCTACGCGTCTGATCCGGTGAGTCGAATTGGAAAAGAAAAACAAAAACCACTCAGGGCAGAGCAAGGCTGGCCTTGGGCAGATGGGCAGACAAAGTAAAAGATGTTTTTTTTTGTGGTTGTTTTTTTTGTCGTTTTGCTGGAGGAGACTCTGACAGACCGCCAGAGCAGGTCTCGCTCTCCAAACTGTGCTCAGCGTTTATTTTAACCTGCTCGGGATGCATGATCGCTGCGTCGCGGCAAACAGTCTGTTGATTCACACGTTAAACTGAGCGTCTGTCCAGGTGGTTTTCACCTGAGGCTGAGCTCGCCAACGTGGATGTCAAAGTGCGTCCATGCAGGTTAAAATCAGCTCAAACAGCACCGAGTTACACACTTGAGACGTAAAAGCCATGGAGCTCTGTCTGGTCCGTGAAGCAGAAAGGAAGACGTGTGTTTCCATCGCTCATTCAGACCAACAGCCAGCCTACGGACGCAGCACCAACCCCCCTGTAGACAGACGTGGACATCTACTGAAGACTGTAGATACAGCTTTCTAGTTTACTCTTGAGCTTTGCCTCAAAGCATCGCCATCGCTTCACTGTACAAAACTGGCTTACGTACGTGCGCGTGGAAGTTCCCATACATGTGAGGCATGAGATCCATAACCAGTTGGCGCAGCAGCCAGCTCTCTGCTTTCCGACGGTTACGGTGGTAACCCTCCTGTTTTAAGTTTAGACTCTTCTACTTTTTCTTTCCCTCCTCTGTGTGTATATACAGTATTATGTTTCTACAGTAGAATGTTGTAAAGTCAGCGAATCCATAAGCTCGTGTTTATACAACTCCACATTTAAAAATTTAAACAGCAAATGTAACTATCATGTTTGTACTTCCCTTCCCTGCGTCACGGGGAATTAAGATTCAATCATGAATTATGACACAGCAATGTCCCGGTTTTTTTTCTATTTTACTTTACTTTATTATGGCATAAGGTAATTGCAGTCAGTTTCTAAAAAAAAAAAAAAATGATATGTAATAAAGGTATATGAGAACATGTTAACAAAATAAAGTTGTTTGAATTCAGTGTTCTGTATTTGAATGTGACTTGAGATGTCGGGGCAAGTAACCTCTTTTCTTTTTCTTTTCTTTTTTTTTTTTGGAGATAGCTTGGAACACACGGGATCCTATTGGTACTGTTGTGTTAATCACCATGTAACATGCAAATAAAATAATATATGTATTGTTATATTCGCTCTGGAAGACATTTTTGTCCTCAGAAAGTGTGAGAGATGCATCTGAGATCCAGCTCATTACCGAGGGAATGCTCCATTTTCACGGTCTGGTGCCAAAGACAGAGACTGGTGTTATCGACACCGCATATGGCGACACATTAATGACAATATGGCACGTTTGGTTTCCCCCCACATCGCTGTGCAGCGCGCCGCCACGCTGCAGTACCAGGTTTCACCACTAGGTGTCAGCACAAACCAAATGATGCTGCCATTAGGTTGCAGTGTTGGAAAGAAAGAGGCCATCGCTCTGCGTAGTCGATAGCCGCTGACTCTGAAGATAAAGTGAAGTCATGAGGTGGTGAAAGGTTAGAAACACACTTCTGTAGCTGCACAGCGTTCAGCTCAAACCTCCACATCAGCTGGAAAATGCAGGTGGGCAAAGCAAAGGAGGAACTCTCCTTTTCCTGGAGCAGCCGATGAGTAAAACATCTAATCTGCTATTGAGAGTTGATTAATGAGCATCTGAAAGTAATGATGTTCTCTATATATTCACAGTTTCTGATGCGAGAGTTCAAACTGGGTGGATTTCTTTCACTTTTGTTGCACAGGAATGGAGGGGCAAGACTAGCTTCAGTCTCAGAGTGGAGGGATTTAAAAAGGGAACTGCGGCAGAACAGTGCAGGCAGATAAGGCTGCAGGAGGAGGAAGGTGTGCGGCGGCGGCGGCGTTGGTTTGTGGCTCACAGGGGAGACGGCGACAAAAGAAACTTTTCAGAGGAATTATGCTCCTCTCAGTCGTGCTTATTCAGCAGACCGGCTTCATTAGCGTGAAGGTCATGGAACTTTTGTGAGGCCGCGGTTGGCATTTATGTAAACCTGGAGGTTACAACCGTTTCATTTTTACTAACTACGCTATCTGAACAGAAGTCACGTGGGCGCTGACGGAGCTTCCAGTCCGATGAGCCGAGTGCTTAAACAAATCATTCTGATGTCACAACATGAACACATTTAAATCACAGTTAAGACTGAGGATGTTGAGCTTTTCACTGTTATTCTGGTTACGATCAAGACTTTTAAACAGTGATAGAAACTGTGTCCCTGATTTAGGAAAACTAGACGTTTCAGATGGTTGGAACACTTTGACTGAAACTGGTGAAAGAAATATTCAGATTGTAGAAGCACCAATACAGCAGTGTGAGAATACTTAGTTACAGGTAAAAGTAAGTGAAATTAAAGAAGTGTCAGCAGCAAAACATAAAGCATGAGAGTAAACGTACTGGTTTGGTCCGTCTGACTGATATTTTATCGTCTAAAACGTTGTTCGTTTATTAACAGTGACAGTGTGTCAGCAGCATGTTAGCTGTTAGCATGTAGCTGCTGCAGGTTTGAGCTTCTTTATCTCCTGTTTAATAGGCAGAGACAACAGATAAATCTAAATAAAATAAGGAAAAAACTAAGATTGTCCCTGATTGCTGACTTTTGCAGAGTTCATAATCACCGTTTCATGGAGCTGTAACGACTCACAGTCCTCTGAGACGTGGTCCTGGCTGCTTTTTGTTCGATGTCGGAGGCCGAAAACGTTGTATGGGTTCAATTCTGAGTTATTTGTTGCATTTTTAATAAATGGTTATATTATCCAGTGTCTAAAATCATCGCCTTAAAAGTTATGCAGTAAAAAGTGCAATATTTTACTTTGAAATGCAGTGGGGAGGAAATATAAAGTAGAAGTAGTGCATCAAAATAGTACACAAGTACATTACTTTCCTGAATGCACCAGTGAACAATGAAACTGTGTGTAAACCGTATCCAGGCCAGAGATTTTGAGGAATGGACAAACAAATGGAAACAGTCTGATTCAAGGAGATTATTTACTAAAATTCTGATATTACATTTAAATGCCTTTTCCAGAATAACTATCGCTGCCTCCTGTCCAGATGTCAAATGCTCAATCTGTTGATTAAATATCTTATAAGCAGCGTTTACTGAGGTTTTGCAAATAATTTCTTGTCGTGTAACTAGTTCTACAGGAATGTACTTATACTTTATCATTTTACTTTAGAAAACCAGACTGTTTCGAGGAAGGGAGGCGTAATTTGTACTTTCTTGCCCAACAAATATTTCCAACCCTCTGAATTAGCAACAACTGGAAAAAAAAAAAAAAACTCCACAGTTTATGATGGTAATTGGCACATTTGCTTTATTTTGAAAACAGACATTGAAACCATTTTTATTTTTTCATATTTTTTTTTCTCACAAGTTTGAACTCCTTGATAAGGTTGAAACTGGACATTGCACTCACTGGAACATAGGAAAAGTATTTTTTGTTTGCTCGTTTGTTTGTTTGTTTGTTTGATTTTTCTTTTTTACTTTTTCTTTTTCGTAACATCAGTGCAAGAGTAATTTTTCCAATTCATATAAACTGTCATAACAACACCAAAGACATCAAAAAGAAGCCGCCACACCTCTTAAGTTTTTGTGACTGCGAAAAAGTTCCTCTCTGAGGGAGAGTTCCCATCATGCATCTGGTTCGATGGTTCATGCTACTGTTCTCACGTTTGGTTGGCAGAACACAAATCGTTATATGTAAGAGCCAGTTACATTCTATAGGTTATTATATGATCATTTAAATGGCAACAGGTCCTTTACTTGTAAATGTGAGTAAACAGAGTTTGTAAAAGGGGTGTAAACCGAGCTTGAATGACTCAAGCAGAATAGAGAGAGTAATAGTCTTGTCCTATATGTTGTCTTTTGGATTCAGGATGAAGCTGCCCAACTGGAAATGTCACACATTTAATGATACATTCTCTCATCCATGTGATGTGTGAGTACTTTAGCTGTTCGCTGTGCTCTCGACGCACTTGGACCGCGCCGAGAACTCGGGTTGCATTTTGAAACCTGCTTGTTTTTTGTGCGTGCATCTGCAGAACGGATTTTATTTGCAAAATGTGTTTAAAGAAAGTGCATTACAATGCAAATAAAGTACGGGGGCATTGGCAATGCATTCTAAAGGTGTCGAGATCCAGTTGGGAGCGCTCATCCTGTTTCGCTTACATGAAATAGTGAAGACGTGACAAATGGAGTCTTCCATCTCAGCATCATCACCGTCGGTATCAAGGTCACAATCGTTTTTCATAACAACAACATCATCATCATCATCACTTCCTCCTTGTATTAGCTTGAGCCAAAAAACTTCACGCTGGAAACTCCCCCAACATGAGAAAATCATTGCCACACAAAAAATGACAAACAAATAGAAACGGACTGCCCTCACATTGGGAAGGCAAAGAGCAACCTTTTTAGATTTTTGTTTTTGTGTTATTCTTCATACTCTTAATTCTGCTTTCGTTAGGTTGGACTTAGTCGTCCTTGGACTCGGTGGCCTCCGCTGCCGCATCTGCCGGGGTGGCCTCCTCTGCTTTAGACTCCTCTGCAGCATCTGTGTGGAAGCAGGAGGGAGGGAGGGAGGGAGGGAGAGGAAAGCAAAGAGGGAGGAGCAAAAGGAGATGTAGGGGGGAAAGAAAGGGGGAGATAAAAGGTGGGTTGGAGAGAGAGAGGGAAGAGGGAGGGAGAAAATTAGCCTGTGGAGAGGTTTCACATTGTGAAGCTGGAATAATACGGCTCTATCTGGGACTTTGGAGATAGCGAGCAACAAAGATTTCACACAACAGCTGCTACTTTTGATGTTTTAACCCCAGATGATCCTCTGTGTGCGTACAAAATCCCCAAAATGTGCGTGTTTTCATTCTGTAAGAGAGGAGCTGTGTAATTCCACGTTGTTCACAAGATGTCAGCTCGACTCAAACTGAGAGCGCGTCATTCAGAAGATGCAGCCGGCTGTCTGAAGTCCCACGTTGGCTGTGTAAATAATAAAGGAAGAGAGTGCTCCTAATGGACCCATGAAGCATTTGAACTGACATTGCAAACGCTAACAGCGGCATCTCGGCCTGTCACATCTGATACCGTGTGATGCCCTGAGTGTGCTGCGCTGCAATAACATCCAGCGGTGGCTCACTTAGAGGTGAACTCTGCTGAATAACGATCCGTGATGCATCACAAACACGTTCCTAATTGGGCTTCTTGGCTAACATTGCTGTGGTGCTTTAGATTTTTCTTAGTATTCTGGGGATTTTTTTAATAAATCCTGAACTGATTTCCAATTTGTTGCAAAGAAAAGTGTATTTAAATTAAGTACAAATGACTAATTTACACAAAAAAACCTTAAATTTACCAAAGTGTAACATTTACTTTATTCAATATATTTCTAATATCCATACGATGATCACATCATGTAGTATTTGCAGCACGTGTAACCCCTAAACATTTATTAGATGTATTCCTGTTGAGATAAACTGAGTCAATCTAGCTTACACCTACATGAATGTCACATATTCTCTCAGCTTTAGTCAATCCTGTTGGTCCATTAAGGAATCAACTAAATTTATGAGAGTTGATTGAAACTGTTGTCAAGGGTCGAGTCCCACTTTATTTAATTAGACTGGGCCAACTCATTTCACTGTATTCAAATTAAATGAAGTTGATGCAACCCAAGTAAATTAAGCTGTTACAAAAGAAATGCTGATTTTTTAAATTAAAATACACTGAAAATTTATTGAAAAAACATTTTTTTTAAAAACCCAACATTGAAATTCTTGCCGTGGGGTCTTTTTTTAATTTTTTTTTTGTACGTTCATTCACTGCAATAATTTTGGGATCCTTATTTCATTGTTTCAGGCTAAATCTATTATTCAAGCGCTCCTCAGGGCGGTGATGTCACACTCCGGTGATCTCATACTCTCATAATAGAAGGAGGAGACATCGAAGAATGACATCATTGCATCGGAGACTGGGGTGATGGAGTGCAAGGGTGTGTGTGTGTGTGTGTGTGTGTGAGTGTGTGTGTGTGTGTGTGTGTGTGTGTGTGTGTGTGTGTGCGCGTGAGGGCGAGGCAGAGAAGTGGGGCGATCATGTCTGTGTCAGTGCTTTCGCTAATGTGCGAGTTGTGTGACTCAAGACGGCGTGAGTCATAGCAGATCTTTCAGGTAAGAGGTAATTAGCTTGTTAGCCGCTATGACAGCTTTGAGAAAGTCCTCCTCTACAGCCACTGAACTGCGTGATGCAAACACAATTTCACCCAATTTACAGAGCCGGGGCCTGTCAGTCCTGGCGCTCTGACATCAGTGCCACCTCGGTTACCTACACCGGCGTTCGCTGTTGACTGAAGTGCCGGTTCGGTTCTGTTGCTTGCATTTGCATATAAAGACTGCAGATGAGTAAACAAACAGCCAAAGTGTTTGTCCATTCTGCCCGCCGACTTGTAAGTTTTCAGTAAACAAAATTAATGAGACCGTGACGAATAATTTATTTTGTCAAACAGAGATGCAAAGTGGAGCTGAAGAAAAAGAAAGTAATAGGACTAAGCACAAAATTCACTCTGTAAGACGACTTTTAGTTGGAAAAAAACGTCAGTACGCACGACTCCATCCTGGATCTGCTGTTTTCATCTGATACCGCTACTATGCCGATGACGCCCAACTTTATATATACCATTTGTTTGTCCTGAGCCGTCCTTTACCCGCTTGTAAACTGCATCTCTCGCCTTAGTTTCACTGTCCTTAATCAGAACATTTTGTGTAAAAGAGATCCTCGCTGCTGGTCAAAAAAGCGCTATGCGGTTTACTCCAGTGTTTGAGCGTATTTCACCTCAGGCACAACATGTGGGTGTCAGCATGGACTCTGATCTCACTCCTCAGCTGCATAGTATGGATTCTATCTGAGCTACAGAGAAGCCTATACATGGTTGTATTATACCAGCGAGTATTTTTCCATTGAAAAGATGTCAGCTATGGTCAGCAGTGAAAGGACGCTCAGAACAGGTTCAAAAGCAAAACTTTTTTTTCTTTAACTGACTATTCAAAAACATGTAGACATTTACAATTCACCGGGATTTGGAACATTTTCATCGACTTATGTGAATGTGGTTGTCATCATTTTGGAGGCGATGCAACAACAACAATAAGAAGGTCTAGTGAGGGTGAGCATAAAGGAAGACACAGTTGAAGTATTGCTAAGGTGGAGCACCACAAACTGATGCTGTTTATCCTGGAAATGCAGTCGACACGTTCTGCCTTCAGACTAGTTGAAGCTGAAACTGGCAGGCACTTGTACATGCTTGTTACAGCAGATTTACAGCACAATTCCTAATTTTGCATTAACTTAATTTGTTGAAAAGACGTGCAGACCACATTTTAGCTTCCAGTGCAACGTGACTTTCCTTTACTTTTATCAGTATTATCTCTTTTTCAGTGAGATTTCGTGACGTGTTGATGCTGTAGCTGGATTTTAACAGGCGTCAGACATTCAGACCTCGACTTGTCTTCAACTAGAAAACACTGTTTGAATCCTGGTTGGTGCTCATGGAGTAAGTCCTTTAGACTGCTTCAGTGCACGTTTCATTGGTGTCCTACAAAAACTCTAGATGTTTATTTTACTCACATTAAGGATAAACTTTTGCAGAACCCTCAGATCTCATTGCTCACTGTTGCCGACTGTACAAAGAACTAAAAGTTGTAGTGAAGCAGCTTTTTGCAGCACATGGCAACACATCAGCTGAGGTTTTTAACTGACTGTGAAAACTGTTTTATGTACAGCTAGTTATTAGTAATTGATTATCTACTCTACCGGAGGATGAGGAGTGGGATGAGTTCATGGCTACTGTGCTTTTTTTTCACTGTATTAAAATTTTTTTTGCCATTTATTATTTTAGCTACCTCCTCTTTTAAAAAGTATTTTCACATTTTAGCCGGTGTTCACGCTTTCTGCTCTTGTTTTTGTGGGGGTTTTTTTTTTGGCATTTTGTCTTGTGTGAATATGATGACAGTTGACTAGACCTGAAAGCAGCAACACAGACCATCGTTGGGGGAGAATCTGGATCATGCCCAGGCGACCTCATGAATTTTTCAGACGAATCAGAGTACCTGGTGTCCTTGTGCATGTAGCGGCAGCCTGTGCGCTAACAAACCTTAACCAAGTGACTTAGTTATAAATATTCATTTGCTCTCTGAGTCACTTGAGTTGTTCCAGCAGATTGTGGCCAGCGGTGGATTCTTAATTAGCAGCTCTTTGTCAGGTAGTGTTTGTTTGTGACAGACTTCCCCGGTGTGGATCGTGACCAGTCGGGATCATTAATCATTCATTTAAATCAGAGCACCTGTTATGTGCGCTGTGCTCCATGCAGGCCAGCTATCCCATCGAGGTGGTAACTATGACAACAGGGAGACAGTGCTGCCTAGGTGACCTAGTTTCTGTGTACTTCTCCGGTTGGTGTGCGAGTGTGTGTTTCCCACCTCACACCCCCACCGACTCCAGACTGAGCATGCTCCATTAGCTACCTGTCTGACCCAGTCTGAGAGTCCTTGGACCAGAAATAGGAGTTCATGTCAAGTGTATGTTGCGAGGGTGTGCTAATATAATTCCCTCACAGTTCCCTCCCAGGTTTCTGTAATGCTTGGACATCACATGGTGGTTTGCTTTGAAATCTATTAGCTGGTATTGGTCCAGACAGAAAGGATATTTATACATGCTGGGATTTGTAACAAGGATTTAATTGGGTAATCAGTTTCCCCTAATATTTGTCTTTCAGTTTGAGTAATTCACTACCGGTGGGTTAATACGCCAGTCCTGCAATCACAAAACTGCTCTGAGCCCGTATGAGATGCTCATGAACCCTGATAATCTGCAAAACATGCCGCTTTCTCATTACGCAAACAACACATCATTGCCTCCGAACAATAACACTGATCATTCCCAGGATAAGCCAATCTCATTGTGCAACATTCTTGACCAGTGCTAATCATTTCCCGGCCTGCATTTCTCTGCCTCATCAGTATGGAGTTTCCATCTTGCAGAGGCTGCGATACAAGGCTGTCTAATCTAATATTGAGCCGAGTCTCTGTGTTAACCAGTGAATGGTGGAGCACTGCCAAAGATCTTTAAATCCCAAAGACTCAACAAGCAGTTATGTCCTGTGGTGCCTGCCAAGCAGACTACAGGAAAGCTCACCTATTCTTCTTTATGAGATTTTTACAGTAAGTAATTGCTTCTTAATTGGTGGAAGTGTCTGGAACTATTTTTGCCTGTGAACTCGATGCCTGCGCCTACATGTGCAAGCGGAAGTGTGATCCTGAGAAGCCGCCTGTACTTCCTACCCGAATGGAGCGCTGCCATGATCTGCATACCTCGTTTACCTTTTGTTTGGTTGGGCTCCTCCTTCTCAGCTGTCGGACTGACAGCAGCAGGCACATCGGCTTGTCTGGCCTCCTCCTTCTTCTCTTCGCTCTTCTCCTCCTCCTTCTTCTCCTCAGCTGTGGCTGTGGTGGGACTCTTGGCTGCCGCCGCTGGAGCCTCCACCTCTTTGGGCTTCTCCTCAGCTTTCTCCTCTGCCTTTGGCTCCTCTTTCTGGGGTTCGGAGGGCGCCGTGGCGGCCGTAGGAGACGCAGCAGCCGGGGCCGCCGCTACAGGAGATGTCGCTGCGCCTGCGGGAGAGGTAGCGGCAGCTGCTGGAGAGTTAGCGGGCTTGTCTGCCACTGGGCTTTTGGCTTGGCTTGTCTCCTCCTCCTCCTTCTTGGCCTCCTCTCCTGCGGCCTCCTCCTGTTTAGCAGGTGCCTCCTCTCCCTCCGCTTTCTTTGCCTCCTCTCCTCCCTCCGTTGCCTCCTCTGCAGCAGCGGGACTGTCTCCCTCCTTCTCTTCCTCTCCGTCTTTCATCTTTTTCCGAGTTATGTGTCCACGGAAGCTGGCCTGTATTTTGGTGGCAGCCTTGTGGGCCTTGTCCTCAGGTTTGTTGGTGGTGCCATCCTGTTCAATCTTCTGGTCCGCATCCTCATTCTTCTCCACCTGGTAGGCAAAAGACATCACAGCAGGTTAGCACCGACTGTAAGCAGTGGTGGAGGTCCACTGTAAACCAGGAAGAGTTGTCAAATATCCCACTACTGTAGTGGTTTCTAGCTTAAGGATGATCATCCCTACACAACATGCTGGCATACTTTTATTTGGGCTTAGAATCCTACAAAGTTCATTACATAATGTAGGTATGTAATGAACCGAAAGGTCAGAAGTCAGAAAAAGACAGAAGCCTATGCTGTTAGATGGGATTTATTGGCTAACTGAGTCATAACCATTAATGGAGACTTGTAGAGTGGGAAATGTTGGGTTAGGGTTTCAGGACAAGTTTGGAGTAGAGTTAAAGTGTAGGATGGGATGAGGAACAGGGTTAGGATAGTACACAGGGTTATATTTAAAAGGGGTTCCATCATATTACCTTGGGTAACCGGATCCATAGCTGTCCATCAAATACTGGGTTGTGCTATGAGTCATATAAATCTAATGAAAAGAAATCAAATCAAATAAAGGAATGAATGATGAGCACTGAAGGTGGCAAACAAAATGAATCAGTACATTCAAAATGAATAGGCAAACAAATCAAGGTAAAATATTCTCCAGCCAAGGTCCAACTCATCAAAAGCCTCAAATGTGCACCTCAAATGAAAGTGAAAAAGCATAATGAAGCAAACACAAATTGTCAAATAGCATGCAGGCTGTGCAGAATCAGTTATTCCAAGTGATAAAGATGTGAAGAAACAACAAAATCCATATGGTCTGGAGTGTTTTGTCCTGTCAGGTATGAACGCTTTGTCAGGAGCCAGTGATTGGTTTGACAATAGAATGAATCTACAGCATTTGGTCGTTTTATGTGCTGGAAAAGGGGCGATTTAGTGCCATTGTGAATCATGAAAATAGCAGATGTGTGTGCAGGTCGATTGTCTCCACATAATGAATCGCACACAGTGTGATTTGGCGCGCAACAAATGACTCTGGGCATCTATTGCTGTTATTTAATCCAGTCTTAAGGTTGATATTGTGCTCTTGATAATGGCGCTGAAATAGATTTAGTGAATAATGAAACTTCAATGTGCACCCTCTCCGTGGCATCCATTGTCGTAACCCTGTGTTTTCGGCTAATGGTACATTCAGAATTATGAGCAACAAAATGCAAGTGTTCAGAATCGAGGCTCTTTCTTGAAAATAATGAGCCCATCTCTATTCTCTAGGTACAGTAGCAGCTCCATGTCTGGCTGCTAGGGAACGAGCTGCCTGCTAGAAATCTCCTCAGCATTCGCTGCCATACCCCTCCCAACCATCAAAGGTTACCTTGACAACCAGAGTGCTAACTCATCACGGCCCTGTCTGCTGGTTGGTGCTATGAAAGACTATATGTCACCCTGATTGGCAGTGCACCTGACCCCTCAGGGGAGCGGACCAATAGGAACTCATAAATCAAGCGACGCAATCAGCATGGTTAAGGAGGGGTGGTGATGCAGCGGCAGGGTGTGGTGGGGGAGCCGCTGGGGGGCCAAAGGGGGTTATGTGCATCAGATGTTGGTAGTCCGTGTCACCGAGCAGCAGCATCTTGTTTAAGGTCGCTGAATCTGAGCGCTTTTCCCGATCCCTCGCTCTGCTCCTCTGCCGATACCTCCTGCCTCTAATAGTGTCATTATGTCGGATATGAGGTTTGACTTGGACAGCTGCCTGTGTGAGGAATCACATCTGCGTGGCATGATTTAAGAGCCGGAGGCACTAAACCAACATGTCTTCTTCAGGGTCAGTGTGTCAGTGCAATATTGGAGCAGCGAGGCCAAGGTGCAGCTGTATTGGTATATTCACCTCCTCCACCTTTATTCTCCGGGGTTCAGGGTGTAAATCCTGCCCCGGGCCTTCCTGCAGTTCTTAATATACACGAACCTCCTGAAGCAATTTTGTGCAACATAATATTAAAGGAAATGAGAAAACATGAAACATACTGCCGGCTGTGAGAGGGATGGTAGATTTTTAGGAGGCTGATATCGCTCCTCAAACATACGGATGTATATTTCAAACCTGAACTGGAGCGGCTTATTTAACAATCAGCTATTAAATGTGGACATAAACTTTAGCCTCCTATTAGACCAGACAACAGGGAGACAGACAAAGCACCGCCGCCACACCCTCTGCTCTTAATAATATGCAGGTCTCCGGTGACTTATTGGGCTTTTACTATGCCTGATCTCATAGGTACTTACAATTGCCAAAAATTTGACCCAAGCACTTAACTCTAAATAGAATTACTTACTGGCTGCATTCGGTGAGTCAGACGGACGGAGAAAGAAAGCGATGGATGAGGGTGTTTGGGAATATGGGGGTATGACATCATTATTGGAACAGAGGGGATGTCATCTACTTTAAAGATGGGGATGCGTATGAGTGGAAATGTAATAAAATACCAGCCGAGTGCCAGATGATCTCATATCAGCGCGTGAGGACGGGAAGAAACATCAACATCATGGTTCGACCACAACTGTGGCATCATCATTTGAATTATTGATATTTGTCTGTGCATCACCCTTCAGAAGTGCTGCGCTGTGATTTCCTTCATGGACCGTCGGATCGACTGCTGAGACGCTACACCTGTCATAACAAACTTGTGCTGTAATATACAGTGTCGCAGAGGTTAACTGCTGCCATTGGCTGGATGTAACGCGCCGAAGTCCCATATTGTCTCAACACGAGCGCTATTTGCTGCCTCTTGAAGACTCTGACTGTTAATTGAACCCTGGTCACGTAGCCTCCTGCAGGCGCTTTTCCACTCGGGTGTCTGTGCGGCACACATTTTCATTCATAAATACAGCAGCACATCCCAAAGGTGCGACACACCACAAGGTACGCGCCGCTTAAGTCTTCACGCTGCGACCGCTTCGACTCTTCCTTGATTAATTTGCAGTGAGACAACATGTTTGCTTTATCAGGTTAATCAAATGACTTATTACAACTAGCCTGCAGTGCTTCCTCTTTGAACACGGCCTCTCTGGTTGCCATAGTTACAGTACATTAACCGCTGAAAACTGTTTTTTTATTATCTCACGAAATGTGGAATTTCTGCAACATAATAGTGCTGCTCTTGCAAGATTGTAAAAGAGATAATTATGCAATCCTCGTGCAACTGTAGCAGCTATAGTATTATGCAGCAGCATTGAGCGCTCTGTGCCATATGTAGGTGACCGAGCGCCACCTCCATGTTCAGAATCTAAATGTGCACTCGCTCACAGGTTACCTCGAGACAGGAGTGCCATTCACCGCAGGACAAACCCCACTTTCGGTTTTGCCCCTAAACGTAACGTATGTTTCTGCTAAAGCGTGCTCATCGTGTAATCTGACGGCTGGATGTGTCTATCAGAGCTTCGCCTATCGGCTGCAGTCTGTTCTCTCTCTCTCCCTGTCTGCCTCTGTCCTTGGGTGGGCACCGGCTGTCGTGAGAACCACACCCCAGAGTCAATGGCTTTACCGATTTATCCACAACCACACACACACACACACACACACACAATCACCATCCCCCAATGGTGACACACAGTAACAATCCGCCACCTTCCCACTGCCTCATTGAGAGTGCCATTAGGGACTTGTTTCAGGCGGAGGGGAGGCGGGGAGAGACCGTGGAAGACACAGTGGAGCGGTGAGGTTAACGCTGGTTGAATTACCACAGAACCACGGCTAATGCATACACAAGACGTGCATATAATCATTTTTTTCATTATCCTGATCCGTTCAAGTGGGAGACTCTCTTTTCACCCCGCCGCTCCGCCCAACCCCCGGATCACATGCCGCTGGCAAAGAGGGGAGAGAAATATTAAAGGTAATATTTGCATTTGTAATGATGGAGTTAAAGGAGCCCCTTTTATCACAAACCCAACAGGTGAATGTATTTCCTCTGGAGTCACTTTAAAGTGTAATTATGGAAGATTTGTGTGCATTAAAACTGATCTCAGAGGTAAAGCAATATTTAAATAAAATGGAAAAACTCCCCCAAACATTTGTCATATTAGCACAGTTCCCAAGCAGGCAGGCAGGCAGGCAGGAGAGGTAGCATTAGCCACCCTGCTGGTGGCACACATATGACAGCTCTCTCCTTAAAACCCCAGCGTGATTTCAATGGCTGTCTGCTTTTCTGCAACAGCAATCCAGACAGCAAAGAGCAAAGACTGGCTGCTGTCTGCAACTGCTGAATATCTCATTCTTTCTCTTTCTGTCGTCTTTCACTCTATTTCTCAGCGAGGCAGACTGCTACCCACTCATTCTCTGCCTCACACACACACACACACACACACACACACACACACACAGCGGAGCACCACACCCTTTTAGCCGGCTATCTCCTGCAGTTGAGGAGAGGGGGGCTCAGGTGGTGACTGCCACAGCCCCCGCTCGCCATCGCTTTCCCCCGCTCTTTCTCCCCTTTGACGGCGAATTGATGAGCGATGTTAAAGGATGCACTGTTTCTTTTACGACGGCCCGGGAAAAGATGCTCCGCAGCAACTAATAAGCGGCCATATGCCAGCCTCATTACATCCTCTGGAGCAGCCTTTAATTCAATTACACCGGCTCTCTCCCTGAACAAAGGCTCTGCAATCGCCACTGATCTCATAGGAGCTGGGGGTGAGGATGGGGAGAGGGAGGGAAGGTGGAAGTGGGGAGTGATGCTGGAGGAAAGGGGCAAGGGGTTGGACATGGTGACGGGGCGGAGGGGGAGAGGGAGGTGGAAGCAGGAACTGGAGATGTGGGCTGTGGCCGGAGCTTTGGCTGAAGCCAGGCTAGGAGGAGGGAGTAGTCGTCTGTCAGGTAGCCCGGCAGCCCGTGGCTTTGAAATCACGGTTTGGTGTAAAAATGTCAGAGCTTAAACTGAAAGTGGAGGCAGGACAGACAGGTGGGGTCCTGGTGCTGAGATGTCAGGATGGAGCTGGAGTTGGAGGGGAGCTGATTGGTGGGATCTGATAAGTTCTGCTCAGTTAAGGAGATCTGGGTTGACGTGAAGGAATTTAAGACAGACCTGGACTTAGAAGGGACTGTGGTGAATTCAAGTAAAAAATTAGGCTACAGAGGAGACTAAATTAGGAGCTCGTAGCCACTCCCATAAAGTGTAGATCAACAGCACTTAACACCCCACAATGGCAGGACCCACAGCTATATTGCCATGTTTTAAAGAGGAAAATCAAGCTCTTTGCTCATCCATCCATGAAGACCACAGAGTCTGTCTGGATTAATTTATGCTCAGATGCAGGAGCAGGAGGATAAGTGCTTGTACGCCAGGAGGATATTTTTCCCCGTGGTGAGATGTGCACGCTCGAGGCAGCGACAGCGTTCTGTGGGAAAAGCCAGAGCCTCACCCACATGGCTGCAGTGTGCAGCATGCCGGCTTCTCTCCCTTCCTCCTCTTTTTGATCTCACCTTCGCGCCTGCTCACCTCCTCCAACCATCATCCCTCGCTCTGTAACCGCCACATTTCCTGCCTGGTTGCAGCCGCCGTCCACTCTCCTTCCCTCTTTACTTTTCTGCCTTGCTGCATGCGTGCCTCTCCCTACCTTCCCCCCATACCATGCAGATCTCCCTCCCTGTCTCAGTCCTCGTTTTACTTCTATTTCCGTGCCTTCCCTCTCTACATCCCCTCGCATCTTTTCCCCCCCTACACTGGTCCATGTGCACCAGCCACGCTCCACCCTGCCGCTCGGTCTCTCCCCGCTTGCCTCCCTGCACCTTGCTCTTCCTGCATGTCTCTCCACTGGCAAGCCTCGCTTCCTTTCTCTCTCTCTCTCTCCTCCCAGCCAGAGCCGATATGACTCATCCAGGCTGACATTTAAGAAGCAATCAAGTGCCATCGGAATCCAGTGTGTTATGAGTCTGATAAAATCATAATCAGTCTGAGATAGCAGCAGGAACCCGGCCCTGATCACACACAGAACCACCATGATAGCTGCTGGAATCAGTGAGAGCCACCTTCCCCTCCATGCAACACCTTTTTTTTTTGTTTTTATTCTCTACCGGTGAGGCTGGCCGCGGGTGGCTATAAACTATCCAACGCCACCCTTTCACACCCTTTAAATGAGTGCACACTTCATAGTACCCTCCATTGACAGCATCCACTTATAAAGCTGGAGGGCTATGATAATCCATTTATACTCATTTATTCCCATTGTATTCCCCCGAGGCCGCTGACATGATGGTGCTGCTCACTCAATCCGTACCCCACCCTTTTTTCTCCTCACTGTGGAAATTTTCTTTTCCTGTGTCACCCATTTCTGCTCGAGATAACACAGTTACAAAAGACTCCAATACCCCCCCGTTTAAGGCATCAATTAGGAGAAACACTGTAGGTTGATCTAATTAACGTGGAGCACCGTTAACAATGGAAGATTACGCAGAGTTCAACAGGGCTCCTGGATGAAACACAAAAGAGTCATTCAGCTTTGATATTAAAGACAAGACAGAATCTATCAAGTGCCTTTCAATAATCTTTCACTTTTTTTTCAAGCACTTGATCAATAAGAGGGAATGGCAGCTGCCCAAGATCGAGTTACAGTCTTGTGCCTCTCTGCAAGTACAGTGTGAGGTCTGAGAGGCATTGTGGCAACATCCATTCATGCGGGATAATCACATTAACTAGGCGTGTCTGGGCTCTGTGGCTACATTTCTATAAAGCCCAACCAGGCCCAAAGTCAAAGCAAATTACAGCAGCAGTAGCATCTTGTCTAATCTCCCCTCACCGCCCCTAATCTGACTAACAACACTCACAAAGTTCAGAGTTGAGATTTTTGTTTTTTTCTTTTCTTTTCGTCTATGAGAAAAAGAAGCAGAAAATACTGATGAAAAGCAAATCAGAGCAGTTTACCGGTTTGGTTCTTCTTATGCAGCACAGCATAGTTGTAGTTGTAGTATCCTCCCTTTTTCTTCTCTGCTTCTTTCTTCCCTTTTTTTTCTCCCTTTCACTTCTTCTCTCTCACCCTCTCTCTCTCTCTCTCTCTCGCTCGCTTTCGTGCACACTCTCTCTCTCTCTCTCTCTCTCACTCTCTCGCTCTCTCTCTCTCTCTTTCTCTGGCTGTATCACCAGCTAGGCAGCCCAGTACATTTACTCATCCCAGTTTGCACACACACGCTCTTCAGTCGGTCTGCCTGGGCGCAACTCTCTCACTCTCTCTTACTCGCTGCCTGACAATGACTACAAGCCCACCCTTTAAACCCCTCCCTTCCCCTCCATCCCTCTCTCCTCCTCTCTTCCCTTCACACTATCCCCCTCCTCCGCCTCCTCCTCCTCCTCCTCCTCCTCCTCCTTCTCCTCCTCCTCTTCTCGCTCATAGTGATGAACCCCCCCACCTCTTTTAGATCAGCACTCCTCTTTTCTACATCTTCTCACCCTCCTCCTCCTCTTCGCTCTCAGCCTGGCTCCAGCTAAAGCAGCGGCCCCACCCTAAAAAGGCTCTCCCTTATTAACTGACTGGATACCTCCAGTCAATTTGCTGTTGCAATGATGGATCTCTTCTTTATTATTATTGTGCTTTATTTTAGTTTCCTCTCCACACCGCCACAGCCCCGCTGCTGCTGCTGCTGCTTTCATTCCCTCCTCCTTCAGCGCACAAGAAACAAAAAAAAAGTGCTTCCCAAATGGAAGTTGCCTCCTCTGATTGCTCAGGCTCCCTCTCAGACTGTGTGTTATAGACTCTCTGGATCTCAAATCGGTGTTATAAGCCTGTGAGCTCCGCGTCCAAATTACCACGGCGATGCCAAAAGCATGTTTTCTGGCACAGCCGGGAGCAGCTCTTGCCAGGAGAGACGTGTGAAAGAGAGCAGTGATGATCGCGAGGCGCATTCATGCATGCGCGCACACACACACACACACACACACACACACACACACATACATATATACATGCATGCACACACACACACACACACACACACACAGTCTCTGTGCTTTTAGGACACGTCACCCGCACCACCAACCCACCCACCCCTCCATACCCAGCGCTCTCTGTTCTCATGGAAACACCAGCAGATAGACTAGAAGAGCAGAGGAGGAGGAGTGTGAGAGTGATGGAGAGAGAGAGAGAGGGAGAGAAAGGACTGAAGGTAGGAGGAGGAAGCAAGAAGGCCGGGTGTGGCAGACAGGCAGGAGGCAAACTGCTTCTCTTTCCCTCCCCCCTCTTTTTTTTTCTCCCTCTGCGTCCACATTTGCACACACTCTGGTTTAATGAGCGGGTACCGGGCATGCATTATCCCCATAACTACATTTATAACCATCACCATACAGGGAGGCTTGCAGGCGCATGCTCATGCAAACACCCACACTCTGTGTTTGTCTTTCATAATACACACACACACACACACACACACACACACACACACACTCTCTCTCTGTGGTGTCAGAAGAGTCCCCACCCCCGCTCTGACACCGGCGAGCACCAGCAGATGCTACAGACACAATGAGGATGGCAGGGAGGGATGGAGAACCGGGGGATAGACGGGATGGATGGAGGATCGAGGAGGAGGGAAAGACCTGAGGGGCTGTGCTCCGCTATTCTTCTCTCTTACAGGATTATTCCACATCCAGTTCACTGAGGGGAAATCATTAACCTGCACCGCTGAGCCACAGCCTTCCCGGTGGTCGCTGCTGCCACACAGGCAAAATCCAGCACCATCACTTGGCTGCACTACCTCATCATCTATGTGTCATCATGGTCTGCATCGGGCCGTATGACACAGTCGCTGTAATGATGCAGGCTTCTGCTGAGTATGCATGATCCTGCTCAGCACTGCCCTGCTTTACTTTCATGCACATTCACACTGAATGGTTGCCAGTTCACTGGCCCCCATTGGGCTATTCCACTGGAATGATAGCAGATAAGTGCCTCGCCGAAGGGAAGTGACTCTCTCAAAGTTGTCAGAGATCCTGCTTCTCAAACGTGCAAAACGCAGACGCAAAACCCTGAATGAAGAGGTGAAAATATGCAGAGTTGGTTTGATGAATTTGAAAACACTGTGAATCACGGTACGGCCTTCCCCAGTCATTAGGTTGTGGCTAAAACTATTAGAGAATAAGGAGCACAGCTGGAGGACCGACAGGAGCAACAGTTTGAGGATTATTTTACTGCTTCAGTCTGGTTTCTTTTTTTTTTTTAGCAAAACAGCCAAACATTCACCAGCTCCTTCATCTTAAATGGACATATTTGCTGGTTTTCTTCATCTTTAATTGTTGTAAAATAAATGTGGCACCTTAAAGTCTGTCTTTAGTCACTGATTAACCCCATAAACACAGTTTCTTAGAAGTTGCTGCCTCTATCTAGAACTGAACAAGTGACCATCATCTTACTAAAACATTTACTGCCTTTATCAATCTGTATATACAAAAGCGTTACTGTTTTATCCACTTTACCAAGAGATTTCCTCCAAACACTTTAAATAAATACTCTTTCCTGCATACTGATGAAGATGTTTACAGCATCAAGTGGCACTACAAATCAAATCCCCACAGCGGAAGCACCGCTACAAATCCTTAACAAGAGGAATACAAAACACAGTCGTAATCTCCCATTACAAATAACGGGGGCTATCTTAATGAAAAATAAAAAATTCAAACACTCAAGTCCCCAAAGGGCCGAATCAGGCCGAGGCTGGGCGGCAGCATCTGAAGACACAGAGCAGGAGTGTGTGGGATGCTCTTTGAAAACTATCCATCTGCAGTTGCAACACACTGGCCAGCGGTTGACTGGAAACCAACCCAGCGTAAAGCAGTCGCTCCTTCTCTGTATGCTAATGTATGTGCAGTCATTCGGCTGTTCTGCTCGCCAGCTGAATCTGCTGCTACACTGACCACAGAGATCAATAATGTCACACCGTCCTGCCGCTGCTGAGAAACAGCCGAGAAGCATGTCCTGGCAACGCCAACGGTCACAGCTACTTAGAGGAATCACAAAGTCATTTGTTATTAAACGTCAAGTCTCAAAATGCGATAATCAGTTCGCAGAGTGTCATCACTCAGCTCAAGTGTGCGTCTTTAAGAAGCAGCGTTGCTCTTCCTGCTTTCTATGAACTATTTCAACAGGAGCTCCTGTAAAACACCGTGAACAATGAGTTTGTTATGTTGCCACAAACACACTGCACTTCCCGTGACTAGTCTTCTTCTTTTCTTTTCAAAAACTAAATTAGGTGCTTGTACATGTGAGACAAGTCTATTTTTTTAGATGTAAATTATGCCCGGTGCACCTCTGAAGACAATCTGCCGTTTGTTGCATTGTGCGTCAACAATGCTTTCTGTCCTTTCAGACTGACTGTGATGAAGCTGCTCATTTGCAGCATGAAAGGTCACTGTATCTGTGAAAGACAATGAGATTCGCATGCAATCTACCAACTACACGTCACACAGGAATATTAAAGCAAAAGCCAATTACATGAAATGGACCATAACTACTGTAATCAATTATTTTCCCGTAGGATGAACGGAGCACAAATGTCAAAACTCAGGCAGTACAAATGACTGTGGAACACATCACAACAGCAGCGTCAGGCTTTAAACAGACACTGAGCTGTGCTTTAACTGCTGAAGCTCGTATGAACAAGTTATTTTTAGTTTGTGCTTTGCTTTAAATCAAGGCGTTATAGGGTCTTACAGGGCCAATAAATAACCAGACTCTCTTTGGGGTTGAGAAATAACTGCAGGAACATCAAAGGTCTCCAGCACGGACACGTTGTCCAGTTACTGAAATTAAACACTCCCAATAGAGCAGCAACTCGGATCAAACTGAAACAGCTGCAGCAGAGGCAACAGAAAGCTCTAAGAAGGGAAGTGCAGCGATAAACATCCCATTTTGAGTCTCAGGCTCAGAGAGGCCTGTCTGGTGTCTGGTGACTGACGTGGCAGTGATCCTGATTACAGAGATTGTCAAACAGCAAAGGACATAAGACGACACAGCTGCACTAAACCGTATTATTACCTGAAATGTGACCTGCGCTAAATGTCTCTCTTATTTTTGTTTTTTTCCTGCCTCATTATCACTTCAGCGAAACACTAACACCAGACAGGATAGAAACGTAAGTACAAGAGAATGATTCACAGATTATATTGAAGAGAGAAACCACAGCCGACTGTCAATGGGAGCAACATCTGATAGGACTAAATGTCAAAGGGAAGCATCACGATGTTGTAAAGATGCCTGTCTGGGTTGAAAAGCCTAAATCTGCTCTGGTTCAGTGAGTCTTTGGTCGGAGACTGCAGGTTAGAAAGCTTCAAGCATCTTCTGTGCTGCTTTAGCGGCCTGAACAGACACACTGACTGTTCACTCAGATACGTTTAAATTAGATTGTGCTGCAGCCAGAAATTTGCTGTCAAGTCAAATCCCCAAAGCTCGTAACTTTCTTCAGTTATGTTTTTTCTCCAAAGCTTTTAACGTACGGATGGGCGACATATGAAAGAGCAGGCACGAACCCTCGACCCCGACGGTGAGGGGATCTCATGGAGCATTCTGGTTCGGGTCCGCTTGTCCCGTCAGAGGGAAGAGTCGTTGCAGATCAATACAACGCTGTTCTGAGTCATCTTAATGTTATTTTAATACATTTCTTTGCTGATGGAAGCGGTCTCCTCCAGGATGACGGTGCCTCCATTAACAGGGCACCAGGGGTGACTGGATGGTTTAAAGAAAACGACATGACTCATAGCTAGCACCTTTACCAGACATCAACACCTCTGGGAGATCCTTACCATCGTGTCAGACAGCGCTCCCCAGCACCGTCAGCAAAACACCGCATGAGGGAATACGTTTTAGAAGAATGGTGTAGAGTTGCAGGGACTTGGAGAATTAATACCGAAGCTGTTCTGGTGGCATGTTGACGTCAGACACCTCCCATTTAGACACAGCATTTAATGTTGGTTTGTCCCTTAATGTGTCGCCCATCTGGATGTCACATATCTCTGTGTCACATGTCTCCAGATTTAACCCAGAATCCATAATTATAGTGAAGCTCATAGTGGGTCATCTGATGAGAAACATAATGGAAATAGTCTTACACGATTAAATAGCTGGATCTGATTCT
>NW_007577763.1:1361816-1365559 GCF_000690725.1 Stegastes partitus
AGTGTCTAACATCTATACTTTCCTTCTAAAAAACTGTTGCATCTCCCCTCCACCTTTGCTCTTTTAGATACTGAGTGCAACACAAATATTGAGTCATTTGGTTAAAACAAACCTGATGACTAATGTGTGTATAAAGAATCTGACTTGGTGCCCTGTCTACACTTTCCCCTCTTGATTTAATACATTTAATTAAAATTCAACCTGAGGCTAATCATTAGTCACTCATGTATTTGTTGAGTCATCAGCAGGCTAATGGATTATGCCGGTGCATCATCATTTCAGAACTGTTTACTATAGAGTTCAAATCTATTCAGCCAGACAGACGCAAAGATTTCACCAATTTGTGACAGAAACTGCTTTTATTTCTTCTCCTGGAGTCACTTGTTGCACACGCAGGGAACAGATCAAAGTTCCTTGATGCTATATAGTCATTTAACTGTGAAGGTCTGAATAGTTTGATTGTAGTTCTGAACACCTAGTCGAGCTTGTATTTATTGTTTTTTGCTCCGATGCTCGGTCTGTCCCCCCATCGTCTGAGCTCGACAGAGGACAGTGACTCTGGACGATAAAAATGGACCAGGTGTCCACTCCTGAAGCAGGACTCCGACATCAGCAGCACTTAGACAGGTGTTCTTCCACGAAAACCCACTTTACCGAGTCAGAAAGAAACTGATACGTTCAGAAACTCACCCACTAAAACTGTGCTGCAGCGCTAATCGACGTCGGGATCAGGGGGACGATCTCGATCGATCGTTACTCAATTATCAAGTAAAGTAAAGCTACAACAACAATTACATTAATAATGCAAAGTTAACTTGATTATGCGCTTCTGCTTTCTAGTATTCGCTCAAGCTGGTTCTTCCTGCCGTGTTGCTCAGAGGTTTGCAGTGAATATCTTTCATTTCTCTCAGCACATTGGACATGTTATAAATCAGCCCTGTTTAACTGTCCACCGAGCACAATACCTGATGCATTAATGTCTTGTAGTGGTTCTGATCACTGACTGGCCAGTGGAGGTCACTGCTCAGTTTGTTTGCACATCACTCATAGCATTAATATCTCTGGGATGAACTAATTACCAGTTGTTATAGTGTGTGTACCGTCTCATTGTCATACCTCTTTACCTCAGCATTGTGCACAATGCTGACAACCTGTACAGTCACTGGACCAGAATGTCCTCTGCTGGGGGTGGAGGCGGTTTTGAGGTTCAGCCATCATTGTTGAGTCTGGCTTCCTCTGGATCCTGCTGTTCAGAAGAGTTTTGTGTTTCACGATAGAGACGCTTCCTGTGACTTTCAGCCAGCAACAATACCCAGCAGCTGAAATAAATTTGGATAAGTAATCTGCAGCACCTCCGCAGGGGGAGAATTGGATCGTCCTCTCTGCTGAGCCCAGAGGTGGACTTCAGTTTGATAAAACAGCTGTTTTGCAAAATGCTTTGCGTAAGTGAGTATTTAGGAAAGTAGATGTTATGTGGATCTACCCTGGAACAGCAAATCTGTCTGTGTAAGTGTTAGACGTTCCATCCTGTCAGCCTGGAGCCCTGAAAGTCTGAATGACCTCCTACCAAACCAGGTTCGTCCAGAAAATTGAGTTCAGGCAGCAGCCAACAGAGTATTTTCTTTTTTCAATCAATTTTTTAAATATTTCTTTTCCGCCTGACACGAGTAAGCTGTTGCCATGGTAGTTCAGATGAAGCAGGAATGATAATTGTTTAACCATAGCAGCGTGTGAATTATTAAAACCTAAAGGGCATGAATGAGCCGACGGAGAAATAGAAAAGAAATGAGACAGAATGAGGACTTATCGTTGTCTGTGCGTTCATTGGCGGCTGTTTATTAAGTCTTTTCATGGCTCTCGAGGCCCACGACTGTGCAGATGAGACAGATGCAGCCGCAAATTTGTGAGTGAAGCTCCAAGACTCCAGCCTGTCCTCAGAGTTTTTAAAGGAATATTCAAGAACTTTCATGAATAGTGGAAGAGGCCCATTCATGAATAGTGCAGCAGACCAAACAAAGAGAGGAGCAGAGGAGAAGATGGTGGCTAAGCGCGACCAGCTCCTGCAAATAAACCGTCTGCTAACGAAGAAACATCAGTTTAATGAACAAATTCAGGTTTGTTGGGGGGTTTTCTGCACTGACTGGAGGCACCTTTTTAAAAAGCCATCCTCCTACAAAGCAAAATATTCAGCTCATGAACCATTTATTTGGGCAAAAGTGTTGCTGAAAAATTCATCAACAGAAGGCGAGCTGTGCATCCAAAACCAAAACTCCTAAATGCTGCTATAGCACATGAAATAGCCACATCCACAAAACTACAGACAAAACACAGACATCCCCAAAACATACTGCTGGGCTGAGAACATATCAAACATAACATAATGCCAGCGTTATATATAAATAGCATTAAGTAGTCACAGCTACTGATCAAAATTAAACCATTTATTTTCTCTCCAACTGTTAAGGATATAACAGAAATGTTCTGCTGCAGTTTAACACATCGACGATTTCATACAGCCGGCAATAAATTAGACAAAATGAATCTATCTCCTTCACAACAAGAAAGTGACACATGTAAATCATCCAGATATAAAAATACAGATAGTGCTCGTTTGTGTTTGCATGCACAGGGTCGGTCTGTACACAACCGACTACGGTGCTGTTGTGCAGACAGAATAAACAGAAAATATCCACGAGGAAATTCTCTCTCTCTCCCCAGCTCAAGGGTATACACGGTTGTTTTTCTAGGAGCTCGTAGGCAAAAAGTAAATCTTATTTGCATATTTTACAGTGTTGAACATCACGCTGGAGTATTGTTCCAAAAGTTTCACCACAGAAAGTAAACTCCGTCACCGACGTGATGGACTGTGGCAACCGAAGATCCAGCAGTGATTTCCGTTCAGTGCCTCCAGCAGGTCCAGAGGCTGCAGTGACATCTCTGAACCACCGGGGTTCTCTAGCACTGAGACTCAGCGTAGCCCTCATCTACAGGAGGCTGCTTCTTCACCATGTAGGACTCCACCTCATCGTCCGAGTCCTGGAAGAGAAGCACATGAAGACGTTCAGGTGAAACTACATCCAGACAGACACACAAAGAGCCAGACAACAAAACAAGTTCATTGGGAAAAAAAATAAATCAATATTTTACAAACCCTCAAGTCCTGATGTCAGACATAGAGGCCATGTAAAATTAATCATGTGAAATGTATCTGGCAGACATGTCTCATTAAGTTATTTATGGGTTGGAAGGCAGTGTGTGTTAAAGTGAAATGTTCTGTACCGTACCAATAGATATAGCTCACAACATGTGCTCCTTTTTGTTTGGGGTGCCGGTTGGTAGACGCCATACTCCTCTCTGATAAAGACAAAAACAATGATTAGTTATAACAGCTGAGGTCTGCTGTGAGGAAAGCCTGGCCGTGTTGTTCTGACACGTTTCAAACAGGTCTGTGAGGAAGAAGAGGAGGAAAAGTACTTTTAAACTAACGCTCTTCATGTTTTTATTTTTACTGATTAACAACAAAACAGAATGCAGCTCTAGAATTATTTTAAAAGAATTGGTTTGAATTTCAGGAAATTTGGTTTCTTTGGAGAAAAACTACCGCTCAGATGTTTGTCCGATCAGTACGAAGCTGAAACAAGAAACCCGTCAGACGAGTTCTGCCCCAAAGCAACAACATCCGACTACCAGCAGCTGTAAGGTCCAACAATTAATCATAGACTGTATAAAAGATGGACGTAGCT
>NW_007577763.1:1366082-1379386 GCF_000690725.1 Stegastes partitus
AGTTTGTCTCTTTAAAGCCGTGGATACTCTGAATGAACGCTGACTTCCACTATAATCAAACAAACTGGCGTCACCAGGCCTAAGCTGTGCAGGAGTGTATGTGCTGCAGAGATTAAACATAAAAATAAACAGTCATCTATTTATATTTTTAAAAAAAGGTTGGGCAACCCCGTTAAAAAAAAAAGAAGGGGCCGGAATTATTTTTAAAAATTAAACTACTGGCCTACATAAATGACTACTTAGCAAACGGGCTGTTGATCTGCCTGTCTGGATTTATTTTGCCCGCATCAGCTGACGGTTGCTTAGTAACACTATCACTGACAGGGTCTACTGTAGTCTGCAGACGTTAACTTACCAATAACACACAAACTCTGTCTCACAGCGTCCTGCTGGGTGTAAAACCTGAAGACACAACGCTCAAAAAATGAAAGCTTACTGTGTTTTTTTGCTGCAGGGTAGCCGGTAAGAGTTTACATTCTGCAGCACATCAACTCCACCAATAGTTTACATATGTTATGGGTTCACTGTAGATAAAAAGTCGTGTCGCAGTTGTTTCTTACCTGGTGTTTATGCTAAGCTAACTTGCTTTTCTCCATTTTTTATGTGGCTGTGGTATCAAACTCTTCATCTGACTCTCAGCAAGGAAGCAAAGATATTTTTGAAAAAGCCGGACAGTTCTCTCACTAAAAACATTGTGATCGTTTTGGGAATTCCAACGACGGAGAACAATGCAGGTCAAACAAAAAAAAAGGATTTAGATCGGACGCCTTAAAGTAATAAAAGCAAAAACAAATACAAATACTACACAATAGTCAACATAAATCATAAAACTTTTCAAACACAATAAATGTAATACCTGAACAGCCCAAAGTAAATATGAGTCACTGCCGTTTTAACGAGCAGTGGCTTGTTCAGTTTTTATGTTCCTTTATTACACCAGTCAAAAGAGCAAATACCAGCTGCTGCGTGACCTCGAATCACAGCCACTAACGGTGCCGCATTACAACCCGACCTGTAGATCGGCCAACTGCACGCTCATTGCTGATTCATAGCAGCTTCCCGCAACACGCAGACCTTGCTGAAATCAAACGCTCAGCTCAAACTTAAATTCTTGTTTAACCTTTATCAAATTAGCAACTCTGACGCACATCTGCGAGCATCAAAGCCTGCCGTGACTATCGTGATCCCCGGGAGGCCCACCCCGGTGATTGGTAGAATAAATCCACTCACCCCTCCGTGACCTCGATGGGTGATCTGTAGGCCTTGGATTGGTTGTGCTGTTTCTTGGGGCAGAACATGCGTCCAATCAGGATGAGCGTGATCACACCGGAGGGGAGGAGGACGAAGGCGAGGAGGACGGCAACGTCAGAGAAGCGAATGCTGGGCACTGAGGAGGAAGCAAATGTGAGGTCATCAGGCTTCAGATGGCACAGACTCAGGTCTTAATACCATCTGCTTCTATTCTGGACACATAAACCAGATAAACCAGATGACAGCAGCTCTACGAGTGTCGCTCTGCTCTTGGTCGCAGCGGTGGCAACGTGACATTTACTACATCAAGACAAAACAATCGTGTATTCAGAAAAGCATCCAGTTGAACAGCTAGCCTGACTCTGCACTACATCAGCCCACCAGCCCCCCTACAGTCCACTAGTTAGTCAGCTATGTGCTCTTTATTCATCTCTACCAAAGCAATAACAGTTCGCTATACGACGGGACGCTGCATGCCGCTGTCTTCCTACAACGACTTCCTGGTTGCCTAGCAACTGCTGCCAGATAGGAAATAAACAGACAATGTGTGATGTGCTAGTTAGTGAGCTGTAGTTGTGCTGGAGTTAGATGTTTTCTGCACAGTGGTGTCAGTCGAACTCAGGGTGAGTTAGCAAATCTGATGAGTTAGTTTCCAGTCATGCTGAGCCGAGGCAGCGTGCGAGGCAAAACTCTGACGTGATGACATGCTCACACAAATACTGCATGGATGTTTGGATTAGTCTGCTGTCTTTAAACATGTAGCAGTGGAATTTTAAAGCTTGTCCACTCCGCCCCATCTCTGCAGGAACACGGTCCACAGATAATAGTGAGAACCGCTGATAGAGCTTTAAGTTAAATGTGATTTTTACATCAAAAATGGTGTCTGCTTTACATCATTAGGATTTGACTCAGACATGCACACGGGAGGAAACGAACACGGTGGAACGTACGGACAAAGAGTTTCAACACCTATTTTGCGCGTGAGCTTGTGCAGCGCTTACTCTTGGGCGTGACGGTGAGGACCGAGTGTGACGTCGGGGATCCGTGGACGTCGGGAGGGTTCCTGACTGAGCACGTGTAGGTCCCATTGTCATGCAGCGTGGCGTTGAGCAGAGAGATGGAGCCGTCACCACGCGCCGGGCTGCCCTGCCAGCGGATACGACCGGCAAACTGACCGTCCAGAGGAGGGAACGCCTTCGAGGAGAAGTGGAAGAACTGGAGGGAGAAAACAAAAGGTTAGTAAAATAATTTAATGCAAATATAAACTAAGTTCATTACAGATGGGTGGGATCATAAATTGCACGACCCCAATGACCGGAAAATGAATTCTCGTTATCGTACAGTGAAGTGAAACGAGTCATGAGCAGCTTTACTCGCTCTCTGACATGTATAGTGAGAGTAACACCTAAAATGTGTAAATCAATGATGAGTTTTCTTGTTCCGTGAGCACAGAATGAAACTCATCACTTCTAAATCTAACTTGTCTGGAGCAACAGATGGTGGCGGCACATTTTCTTTTGGCAATGCTGTTGATGGCAGAGCGGAGAGGGCTCCGTTTTCAATCTAAGAAGTATGAATAAAAATGTGACGGAGCAACAGCCAGAGGACATTCCTGCGCGCATAAATCTGCAGGTGTCTCGAAAATTTACATTCCGAATTTACCCTTCGCTTTAACATTTACCACATCAGTCTGTTTTCAACAACAAACTCAATCCCTTCATTACTCCCACGTCGGGCCGACCCAGACCTCCTCGAAACACGACATCCAGAGCATGAGTGCGCTGTGCGAGTGGGTGGAGAAGGGGGAATGAAAATGTGGGAACACTACAGCGCGCGTGAGTCACCGAGAGTAAACCGAGTGTAGAATTTGTGTTTCGATTGAAAGTTTTATGATGCACCAGTAATCACAGACTTGAAGGTTAACACATGTAAACAGAAACAGGAACAGGACAAGCGATTAGTGATTGCAAGTAGGACGAAACTTCCACTAGACCAGATCAGCAACCTTCGTATTAAGATAAAAAAAATCCCTTTAGAGAGCAGCCATGTATTGTGGACATTAGTCTTCCCAAGCACGCCTCGGACTGTTTGGATCAGACGAGAAGCAAACGCGTCAAGATGCTCTGAGATTATTCGCAGGATAAAATCAGAGCCGCATGGCCGTCGAAGCAGAGCAAAAGCAGTTAGCGATTTCTTGGACGGGTGACTTTGCATCTTGCCAATTTGTGCAGCTGCTTCTATATTAAACCTGAAGAGTTCTGAAAAGGCACAAGTGTTTCTAGTGGATGGAGATCATTGGCTTGCACCAGTAATAAGCCTTGGGGGACACGTGGAAGGCCAGCAGCAGAGATGATGCCTTCGCTCTCATCGCAGAATCCAACAGGGAAATTTGGGGGGAAAATCGCATTAGGATTTTTCTGACAGATACCAAAACTGTGAGTTAATTTTCAATATAATACTTTAAAGAGAAGCTTCAGTTCACAGTTTCTTACTTTTAAAACATGTGATGCGATGTGACTGCCACATGAAGTCTAATCAAACGTGTGACAGGAGGACGGCATGAATCTGTAAACGATGTGCACGATGGTTCAAACCCTGGGTCACTGCATAATGTGTACTGCGAATTGCAACCTTTGCAATTTGCTAATTGCATTGTTTAAATCTTGATTTCGATGTAAAATCGATTAGCTGCTCGGCGCTCGTGTCAGATAACACACTCCTGGAACCTCGTGCCTCAATCTGACCTCCGTCTGTACAATCTACTGTTAGAGCGAAGGTAAAATAATGCCACGATTCAGAAATTTGACAAACTCTTTAAGCCAATACAGATAAAAATAACAATAATAGTAGACTAGAGTATGTGAGAAGAGATAGATGGACCTTTTTGAGATGTCGCCGAGGCTCTGGACTGACCCGCCCGAGGAAATCAGGTCGGCTGATTCTGTGCTGTCTTTTAAGTCCTTAACTCCACATTTTTATCAGAGAGCTTTTCCTGATTTTAGGTAAGTTTTAAGTTATGTTTTATAGCTTCTCGTTCTGTTTTGTGTGCTTTCCATTGTTCTGTGTGCTTATTTTATTTAAATTTTAAATGTATTTTATTGAAAAGCACTTTGTAGTGTGTTTTGAAAAGCGCTCTATAAATAAAGTTTATTATTATTATTACAATTTTAGCTTTATTTCTAGTTGTGCATTCCTCCTCGAGTTATTTGTTGCAATAAATCTGAACCACAAAACCTAAAAGCGTCGCCCAAAAACTGGTGAAGCACACAAACGTCAGCTATAGAGTAGTAATATAAATCATAATCAAGTATTATTAAGTGTATTAATAGAAGTTTTAGCTGCAAATGTCCAAAATAACAGAAGCAGAGCAAACTATGAAAAACATGCACAATGTGTAATATTCAGTTTAAGCATTAAAATAGTAAAAGACAAGCAGACTTATTTATAACGTCTTCAAATGTCCTTCACCAACTGGAGCGTGTCGGGGCTATCGCAGAGCAGTATTTACTTCTTAAATCACGAATATGCAAATGTGTACAAGTCGTGTGAAGCTGAAACATTTACTGCCTGAAGTGTGTAAAACACCAGAAACAGTGTCAACAAGGATATAACTGTGTGTGGCTTTCCAATAAACTCAGGAGGGAAAAAAAAAAAGAAAAAGAAGCAAAAGTAAACACAGAACCACCTGAACAATCACTGCCACTGATACAGTTTTATGGTTTTACAAGCCTGTCTGTCAGCAATGTTTTCTGAGAGACTGATTGTGGGCCTGGCAGAGATAAAGCCAGTCATCCCTGTGCACTGTTATTCATACACAGCTGATCATTTGAGGACTTGGCAGAGCTCAGCCTACATGAGAGCAGCTTGAAGTCAGCGACTGCGTAAGAGGCTGCGAGAAACAAACATTAGACCCAGCGGTCCTTTTAAATTCATGAGAAGCGCCGCAACATGGCTGAGGACGAGGGACGGTTCTCCACCGGGACCACCTACACCACAAATGTGAGGCATTCGAAACAAAAGCTTCTACTGACTTGACAAACTTAACAATGCCTGAAATGTTAGATCATCATAATAGATTTAAATTTAGCATTATTCAGCAGAATTCAATTGCCAGATCCTCCAATTACCATCAGCCTCCACTGGTATTTGATTGAACATCCAGCCTCTCTTCTCCAATCCACAAAATTAATTCTCATCAGGACTGAGGTAATTATGCAGGCCACTGAAGCACTGCAGCAATTCAGATTGACACTAAAGCTTTGGCAGCAAAATTATATTTTCTGATAGAGGTTTTCACATGCTTATTCATGGTCTCTCCCAGTGTGATATACGACCGGGGACACACAGGCCAATAAAGCAGCCAAAACTGCTAATGAAATTGGATGGGAAGTAAATGAAGGCTGAGGAATAGAAATTAGAAACTTCCAGACTTAGTTCCATCTATGGGTCGTATCAAGAAACTGCCACTTATTATTTATCTCTGACAAAGAGAAGGAAGCCAGTCGGGCTTGGCTAAATGAGACCGTTAGTAGTCCTGGTGTGTCCTTTCCTCAGGTAGCAGCACACACACACACACACACACACACACCTTTTGATTGCTGTGAGGTAACACAACGGTATCTGCTGACGGACGCACGTGCATGCACACACCATGTCATAAAACATGCTTTCCCTGCTCCTCCCCCCGGCACTCTTTGAGACCAAACAACTGCATCTTAATGACTGAACCAACAGCACTCCATATCAGCAGAGCCACAGAACATTAGCTTCCACTTAACGCTGAGTGCTCCTATAGGAAATGATTGCATATAGGGTTGCAGCTACCACAGTATGGATTCCGACAGCCCAAAATGCTATTACTCAGAACCACACATGATGGCTATCTTCAAGTACAAATGGAACTTCTTAAATTATGCGGTGCATTTGTTTGTGGACTGGTCAGTGAAACCCAAGCCGGAGTGTGCTGGGTTAGAGGACTGAGTGCAGCTATGGGTTGGGACGGACACATCTGAACACATTTCAAACGAGACCGCAGCACCATCACAGAGGAAGAGGTCTTAAGGTAGCTAACCAGCCACAGTCTACTGGGGAAGCTTTGGAAAGACACAAAGGGTGGACTGGGAGATCAAAGTTATTGGTGCAAACAGTGTCCATGTTATAACGGAGGCCGAGCTGAGTTTGCTTTAGGACATTATCGCTGTCACAGCAGGTGCACGGGGAGGTTCTGAAACCAAAAGTCAAGCTGAATGCAAATAAAGCAACCGCATATTCAAACAAGTCAGGTTTGTACAGAGCAGTAAGTCACATGACAGTCACATGCCGACACAACAAACAGTCTGTCAGGGTTAGAAACAGAATGGAACTGACGCCATGTGGCCTGGAAGGTCCATACGCGTTTTAGGAAATTTAAAAACAAACATTAAACTGTCCCAAAAATGGAAAAAAGAAAATCCTCCTCTAGGCTGTGTCGTGTGGTCAGAAGGTGGCGCTGTAGGCTACGCCACACGTCGCTGTAATAAACAGAGTAGAAGAAGCTGGAAGCAAAACCAGTTGTTTGCCAACCAATAAAAAAAACTTGAGGGGGCAGAACAAAAAAACTAAACTTTTAGCATCTACAAGAGAAAAATGGAGAGAAGTCTTTTGTTTTGAATCTCCATGACGTCAGCTGGCCTTGTTTCATTCAGAAATGTAATATATTCATGTGTGTATATATGCATGAAGGCATTCACATACGAGGTGAGGCTTTTGTTGTTCTGTTGTTTGTGTGACAGAACCAAGACAGTTTTTAGTCAATCCAATGGAGAAAAAGAAATTGACAAAATAATGCAAAATGTCCACCACTGTTCTCCCTAAAATTCCTGATTCAGTTCAGTTTACATTCACTTAAATATGAGGCTCACAAAACCAGCCACGAATAAACAAACTGATGAATAGTTTGTGGAACAAAATCAGTTTCTGCCTCAAGAAGAAGAAAACAAATGACATTATAAAGTCATTTAAGAAGAACAACACAACAGTAACGGTCTCATTCATTGTATTAAAAATCATTTTATAGAAATCATTACATGTTTCTGTCACAAACAAAGTATTACTGTCACCACGAGCCGACTGTACGCCGTCTGCCTTCATGTCCTCTCACACGTTTATCTATCCAGAATAAATAAATGTCAACACACACACGTTTTATGGAAAACTTGTTGCCCAGATTGTTTATGATCAATACATTTTAATGGGCTGATTATATGGCTTCGAATAAATCTTGTACGTTCATGTTAACAGTTTTTATTGTCGAGTCTTGTTTCTAACAGGGATCGGTACTCACCGTCTGCGGCGGGCCTCCGCTCTGCGGCCTGTAGGACCAGTCCACCGTCATCTTACTGGTTGGCCTACTTGTGGAGGTGAACGTGCAGGACAACGCCACGGTGTCGCCTCTAGATGCATGGAGCTCTGCTGGAGTGCTCACTGTGATGGAGGAGACCAGGGAAGGAGCTGCAGGGGAAATATTAGAAAGGAGGAACAGAACAAAGACGGAAGAGGTCAGTGAGAAAGAAGGTGAAATGCGATACGAGTGGAGTCACATGTTAAGGAGGAAAGAGAGCGGAAACAAACAGAGAAAGGAGGACACACGGTGAGTGACAGCATTCACTTTGAGCGCAACAGTAAATAAAAAACCTGATAGCATCTAGAAATGTGCTCGAACCGTGATGGCATGAAAGTTAAAGCACAGCACAGTCTTCTGTTAGAGTGACACTCTCCTACAGCAGCCTCTCTTGTTCAGTTTGACAGACATGCCGCACATCTGTCTGTCTGTCTGTCAGGGCTTCAGCTGCAGATAAGCCGCCGTGTCGCTGTGGATGTGTTTTCATTGTTATCACTTCACAAGGAGTGCTGGAGGAGTCCGGGCCGCTAGAAATGCTGCTTAGGAGCTTGCTCAACCGTGGTCATGAACAAGAACTGAACTCTAATGGCTTTTTTTTTTTTTTTTTAAACCAAGAAAAGTGCTTGTTTGAGTTTCCACAGTCACTGGACACACATCAGTTATTCAGACCACGAAGATATGAAAGCATGTGGAGATTATGCTAAATATTCTAACACGCTTGCTGGTATCTGCTAATAAACCCACAGCACGACCAAGGTTTGGGTTGATGTTGTCCTGTTTAAAAAGTCCACAGTATCACCAAAGTCAGCCTGTAGCAGGTTCCACACCAACCTATCCAACAGCTGATAATTCACCTAAAACAGTAAACATCTACCTAAAGGAAACACGGTTGCCAACGTGTAAAGAATTTATCCTCTGGGAACCATGAAGGCCTCGACTCAATGTTCTCCAGTAGATGTCAAGCCATTTAGCTAAACATGTGAGCGTTTTTTACCGGACTCTGGCAAGTCTAGGAGCTCACCAAAGTAATTAGAAACGATCCCGTGGGGACCCTGAGCACATCGAGCAAATTGTATTCCAGATATACGACTTCAGTCTGAACTCCAAATGTCAACCTCGTGGGGGTTGTTGACAGTTGTTGGGATATTTCAGACTAAACCAATCCCAGTCCTTGGCGTGCAAAATAAAAACAAAGACTTCATCTTAATCATCAGCGTCCCCCTGGCCTTTAGTATGAAGCAATCATGGAAAACTGGCTGTATCTCCGTATCAACATCGCTGACATTAACACATTGTTGTTTCAGGGCATAAAAAGCCCTTTTCCATTTCAAAAGCCTCAAACTGCCTTTCCTCCGAGGAGCTAAACAAACCCAGCAATCAGCAGACACAACCAATCTTAGACTGACACTACGGGTGAAATTAGAGACTCCAACAGCTGTGATAAGGACAAAGTTTATCCTCCACAAAGGAGCAGAAGAGATCTCATGCGATCAGCCTGATTGATCTACAAAGAGCTCGGGGTGAGCGAGTCGACGACGCAAACAAAGCTATCTCTTCATAAAAGTGGAAATCGAGCAGCGGAGCCTTGAAAGCTGAACCGCTCTTGAACTTGAAGACATGATAGATGCTGACAAACTAGTAATTAGTGGTGGGACGGGAGCGCTGGCAGCTCATCAATGCTCCTGTTGACACCCGCTTTCTGGACATTTATTTGAGAGAGGGGGGAAAAAAAGCGAGGACAGCATCTTACTGTGATCGTCTCCGAGCTGTCCTGATGTGACCCTGGTGGGAGAAACGGGCTGCATTTGTTTACAGACGTCCGGGAAGACACATTGCACATCGGGCGAACTGTGTGTTTATCAAAACGAAGAGGAAGCATGACACCACTCCCCTGGGTTTTCATGTTATTTCAAGAGTTTCCATTACCGGGTGCATCTCTCACTTTTCCCCCTCCGACAATAAAAAAGGCCAGATGTTTAGAAAGAGAGAGGGGGAGTCCACAGTCTACATCCATGTTTGTAATGTACTTGGCAAAAAGACAGTGCTCTTAACTCACTGCATACCAGCTGTCAGCCTCTTTCCAAGCCTGGTTTCTTACTCCGGCCTATCGTTATTATGAGCCGTGTCTGTTTCTGTAGATGTCAGCAGGCAGACGTCCCCTTAATGTGTCAAACACATGCGTTACTAAACCAAAAACACAAAGGAGGACACAGGGAGTCGTCATGCCTGAAAGTGCAAACAAGTTTCCATTGGCTGTTCTGCAGTAAATAATCAAGACAGCGTATCGTGGGCAGAAGGGGGCGCTACAGGCGACATTAAACAAACAAAAAAAAAGAGTAGAAGCAGCCAGAAATAAAATCAGGCCTGTGTTCAAACGCTAGAAAAAGTTCTAGTATATCAAATGCAGTATGCCTAAAATAACTGGATGTCCTGCTGTACACGGCAGCGTGCTTTTCTGACCCACAATCCTCTGCACAGTTATGTCACACACTTGAGGGTCCATAAACAAGCCCGAGCCACCAAAAGAGCACCGAGCGACGACAGCTCATTTGTCACTACAAACTGCAACGGTCCAAGTTTAGTCGCAGCGTGGTGTCGAAGCGTTATGTCCCAGCTGCATGCACACCGTGTACTTTGTAGGGGCAGCTGCAGGAAGTACAGTAACAAGAAGCAGTATGTGAATGGGAACGCAGCAACGTTGACTGCTAACAGATCGGACAAGTGGGTGAAGCCGATGAAAGTCAAAACAAGTCAGTCGTGTTAAATGTTCAGCATGTCAGGACTAATTCGTAAAAGGTGTTTCCATCACTGATGGTGCGGAATAAACCTTTTGCAGAACTGAGGATGTTTTTTTTGTTGTTGTGAATTTTGTGTTTCCTTTTACACTAACTGAGATATTTCCTCCTTAGATTGATAAAAAACCAAAACTGAAGCTGCACCGGATCTCATTTCAGTATCAACGCTGTAATCTGTGCTTGAGCAACATCTCATCACAGGAAGTGTGACGTGAAATAAGAACTCAAACACATCGTGCACAGTTCTTGCTTTCTGTGACCAATCTGTAAAGTATGTCTCTCTGATGGAACACAACTTAGTCCAAGTTTAAGAGCTCCCAGATGACCCGAGTTGAATTCACAAGAAACAGAGTTTGTCGACGTCCAGGCTCCACATGTGCACAATGAGCGAGGAGCAGAAGAGAAACACTGAAAGGGAGGATTTGGTTGCAAGAAGAAACACAACACCGGTCGTATGTAGCACTGAGCAAAAACAGGAACTTTGTCGGCAGCGATTGTTGCAGGAAGCATCACGACTTTAATCCTCTGACCACTCATATCAGCAACACAAGGCTCTGAGTGATAACTAGATCTGAATGATATCCAAAGAACATAAACTGTTTTGGATACCTTCTCCACATGTACCACATGAGAAAGAATTCAGAATTTAAACATCTGTGTGCAACCCTAATCACTCTAACATGATTACACTTTTCAAATCAGGGTTATTCGAGGTGAAAATTCCTGTAATTTTCACATATATATATATACATACAGTGCTTAACAAATGTATTAGACCACCTGTCTAGCTTGTTAAGCACCTTATATACCCTCCAGCACCATAAAGTGCTTTAACGCCACTCAGCTCTTGATGTTTTAGCGTTTTGAACAGGACGGAGGAATTTCAAACCGAGTTCACTTTATTATGTCTGAGTCACTGGGCTTCTCTGAGAAGTCAGAAATGATTCAAGCATCACATTCAACCACTAAAACTAATTTTTCTGTTCAGGAATGAAAGTAAATAACTATAATTTAAAATCCTAATCAAGAATTTATAATGTGTTTTTCTATTTTTTTCATTTTTTTTGTCAAACAGTAAATTAGAAAATTCATGGATAACAAAAATAATTATGTTTTAGTATTAAAAATGTCCTTTTGCTTATAGAGTTTCTACATACTGGTGTATTAACCATTACAGAAACATAAGAAATTCATTTTGTAATTACCAATGCTGTTGATTTAGAGCAGCTGTGGCGTAAACCTGACTCTGGGTTGTGGTCTAATGAATTAGTTAAGCAGTGTGTATACAGCAGAAAAACTTAATGTCCCAATGCCAGGTTTATCCAACATGCTACATCTTCAACTGGAACACAAGACCCGGTGTGATGGTCCTGGGGAGGATCATGCTGGTGGTCCGTCCAGTCCTAATGGACCCCTGATGTCTCCATGCGGGTATTTGCTCATTAGCTGACAGGTAAACAGAGTTCAGCTGGAGGAGGTGGAGTCCACCACAGCCTAATGTGTCTGATATTTAAAAACGTGGTCGTCTAAATTAGATTTAAAACACATTTGATCGGAACCAGCTGGATTGAGACGCGGCTGATCAGCTGAACCGAACATGGCGCAGGTCGCTCTGATCCTTCAGGCCTGCCTCCTCTGGACTCTCTCTGGGGGGACATTACGCGTGTGGAGAACCGCGCAGAGAACTTTTAACTCCAGCTAAAACTTGCTTTAAATACAAAATATAGTGGAACAAACAGCGGATCTGATGTTTACAGCTGAAGAACTGAGCGGACGGTTTGGTGTCGGGACGCGGCGACGCACCGAGCCGCGGCCGCTTTACTCACCCGAAGCCCCGAGCAGCCACAGCAGCAGCAAAACCGGGTTTCCTCGAAGCGGGAGACGCATCTTCAGATGTGAAAACGGCTCCTGTTTGTGTGACGATACGGAAAAAAAAAAAAAAAAGAAACTAAGTTGCGTCAAAGTTTCGCCAAAGTTGCGTCCATGTCTACTGGATCATGACTCAGCGGCTCCGTTGCGCCAGCAGTGTGCCTGCGTACCTGCCAAACAGGTGTATCAGGAAGTGACCGTGGGAGCAAAACTGCGTTAAAGCTTAATGCTGAATGGAAGGAGACACACCTATCCTGTAGCTGTAAAGTCAGCAGGGTTTTATTATTCAAACGAAAGTCTGACTGAAAACGTGCTTCACCTCATGTTTCATGTTTTCATTCTTTTCTTTTAAATCACTCAACACGCAGCACAAAGTCAGAAAACAAACACCAGCACTTAAATCCCAATTATTCACATTTCAGTTGAACAAAGTTGAACACATTTTTCATATATTCTGGGGGTGGCACACAGAAATACATAAAGACATAACTGACTTTCAGAAATTCTGGTTTTGAAGGGAGGGTGGAGTTCAACCAATAAGCAAAATATCCATCATTAATTATTAGTTTCAATTCCACCAATCATATGTGATTCAAATTTATCTACTGAGCCACTTAGGGGGTAATTAAATGTGCCTTCATTGTCATATTTTGGGAGCGACTGTAATGATCGAAGAGGTTTTAAAATGCAAACACATTAATGACACTGGTTGTGCAATGGAAAAATGTCCTGAATACAAAAACATGACGTGGCAGAAAAACCTTTTTGATTCCAGTAAACGGATCAGAACAACATCCTACTGTGATGCAGCGACTAACATACATGCAGCTGATCACCTCTGTGAGGAAGCTCACAGGTCTGAGGGAGCTAAAGTGGTATTTACTGATCAACTCTGACCAATGTGATCTCAGTGACCGTTCATGATTATAACTAATGAAGCCGTGTTGCCTGTAGATGTACATGTTTGCTCCTGTGGATCCTGCTGCTGTCTGCTTATACTCCCACATCAT
>NW_007577764.1:0-186133 GCF_000690725.1 Stegastes partitus
CACATCAGGACTGGAGAAAATTTTGATATTTTAAGGGAGTTGGACATATCAATGCCAAAATGGCTCCACAGCACCACCATCTGCAATAATATACAAGTACATGAAATAAAAATATCAAAAAATTAGAAGCTGTCATTAAAATCCAATTTTTTAACTCCCATGAACAAATATATATATAAAATGCAGACATCATCTAGTTTTGTATTGCTACTTCAGTAAAAATTCTCAGTATTTCTTGCACTTTTGTAAAACTTGGATCGCTGTTGTTTAGTAAAGATGAGTTTTTTGGGTAAGATGGACCAAAAAGTGTAGAAATTATAATAAAATAACTAAAAAATGTTCTCAAAAATGTTGAAAACTTCTTTAACAATGTGTTGTATGTTAAATTTATTTTATCTTTAAAATAGCTAAAGCTGTCAGATAAGTGTAGTACAGTGAAAGGACAAAGTAGTAGAAAATGAAAATACTCTAAATGATACACATGCATCATATTTCAATAAAGTTCCCTTTTTAGCAATTGTGGTGTTGCAATTTCAGTGACATCAGAGTATCGATTTTAAGATTAAGAAACAGTTCACCAAAGGTTTACATCTCTTGTCTACATCTGTTGTAGCAGAGGGTAAAGGAAAGTTAAGTAGGAAGGCAGATACAATTAGAAGTAAAGTTTTTTTTTTTTTTTTGATGGGAACTAAACACCTGGGCTGCAAGATGGATTGGTGGTTCGCAGCGTGGCCTTCCAGGTAGAAGGTAGTCGGTTCCTGTCCCAGTGAGGACACCTGGGATCTTTCTGCATGGAGTTTGCATGTTCTGGCCTCTGCGGCTTCCTCCCACAGTCCAAAAACATCCATCCATCCATTATCTATACCCCGCTTAATCCTCACTAGGGTCATAGGGGGCTGGAGTCTATCCCAGCTGACTCAGGGTGAAGGCAGGGGACACCCTGGACCCTGGACCAGTCTATCACAGGGCTACACTTAGAGAGACACACAACCAAGCACACTCACATTCACACCTATGAACAATTTAGAATCACCAATTAACCTCAACATGCTTTTTGACTGTTCTGGAGGAAGAGAACTGGAGAGAACCCACGCTGCACTTGGCGAACATGCAAACTCCATGCAGAAAGATCCCCCACCGGGACACGAACTGGTGACTTTCTTGCTGCGAGTAACAGTGCTAACCAACTGTGCCACCTTGCAGCCCTTGTCCAAAAACATGTTGAGGTTAATTGGTGATTCTAAATTGTCCGTAGTTGTGAATGTGAGTGTGCTTGGTTGTCTGTCTCTAAGTGTGGCCCTGTGATAGATTGGTGATCTGTCCACGGTGTCCCCTGCCTTCGCCTTAAGTCAGCTGGGATAGACTCCAGCCCCCCCCATGACCCTAGTGAGGATTAAGCGGTGTATAGATAATGGATGGATGGATAAACACCTACTGATTTTATTTTTCCTGGAGAGCAGAAATTGTTCATAATGGCAGCACATGAAATATCTTGAACTTGTGTTTTTCTAACTAAGCTGCTTATGCCGAATGCAGAGGACGAGGCGAGGAGATTCTGTGACACTCGGCAGCTATCCTAGCAAAACTTGACATTCGCAGTTTGTTTTTCATTAGGATTAGTGAGTTCGTAAAGCTGGCGTCCAAAACACCTTCTGGACAAAGAAGACGATCTGTAAACAACATATATAATGCTGAGGATGTAATGTTGTTAAGACGACTTTGTGTAAAAACACAACCACGCTTATCCACAAACAGATCCAAAAACAACATTCACTCATAGTTTATGATGTTTTATTTGCTTTTCAAACCACTCCTGGCTGATTGCAGTTACCAGTATTTTCATGAAAACATCCTTCTTTTCTTTTCTTTTTTTTTTGCACAGCACACCATAAACATTGTATTATTTAAAAATGAATATTAAGAATTGCAACATAAATTACAAATGATACATATTGACAAACCCAGCCTTGGAAAGAAAGAAAGAAAAAGAAAAAAAGACATCAGATTGAAAACAACAGAAGTAGCATGTACATTTTTGTGTGAGTAACAACGAAGAAAACAAAGATTTAAAACCTCTTTCTGGATTGTGGAAATTAAAGAAACCATTAGATGATGATAAAAGTGCCAGGACTCTTTAATTTAAAAGCTCTGCAGGGAATCTACTTTATGTCTGGCTCGTCACAGTGGCGTGAATCGGCAGAAAAATCGTTTGCATTAACGTACAAATTCGGTTGTTTCTTGCAGCTCAGCTTCGCATCTCCTCACATCTGTGCCCAAACAGATCCTGATACATCCCAGGGGAGGAAAAAAAAAAAGCCTCACTTATGACAAACAGTAAACAAACGGATGATCAAATGACTCATAAGCTCGTAAAGGCGGACGAACCCCCGGGTGCATCGCAGTATTGCAGGATATAATCCTTTGTTCTGGGATCAGTTAAAAACACAAACAAGCGTTTAAACTGGGGCAGCATGTGGGAGGACGCACCAGGAGCCAAATGTACCCAAGTGTAATGTAAACAACAAGAGGCCACGGAGAGGAAATTACTGATTGAGCCACTGGTTGCTGGTAATCAAACGCTATCAGAAGTCAAACAGATAAGAAAGAAAAATAAAGCCATATGCTTCTCATCTGGCGCTTCACCTTGTTCTCAACACAAGTGTCCACTAATCTTTAAACATCATCACAGATCAACAGATTCCTGTAAAAATAACCAAGTGCAAAAGGAAACAAATTGATGCTCACCAGGAACCAGTCATTAAATCTTTTTTTTTTTTTTTGGACGAGTGTAAAAACACATTCTCCCGGTTTAAGTAAAAAATAATTTACTGTTCGAGTCTGATTGTTCGTAAGTTAATTTTAAATAAAAAGGCATTATTAAACTAAAATGCTCTATAAAAATCCAGAGCTTTGGCCTCTCAACACCATGAGTGATGCACGTATTTACAATGAGTCAATACTTTGTCCACAAAATGGATCCATCCACTAGAAAATCTTCATATACTTCATGAAGAACAAACCACAATCCATCATCTGTCATTAAAAAAAAGTGACCGAATCAGAAAGCCAGTAACTTATAGCAGAATTAGCTATGATAGTAACATTAATAAATCAACAAAACTGATTATTGTTGGGATACTTTTAAGCTTCCGTTGCCTTCAATACCACCTTAAGGTATTCTTCTAACTGCTCCCCACATGAAGCAGTAAGATTCGCAAAATAACACTGAGCTCCAGGTTGGACATCCTGTAAAATGACATTCGTAACGCATTTCCAAAGCCAGCACGTTTGAGTCAACGCTATTCATCAGGTCCACTGAATCAACTCTCAGCACTACACGCACTGTTTGATTTATCATCTTCAAGCTCGTCTCCCTGCGGACGACCCGCAATGTGCGTAAGAAGCAATTAACCGTCTCCCCATAACCTAAATTAAGTGGAATGAGGAAAATAACTATGTTCAAAACTGGACCACGTTATGACCCGGAAATCTGGATCCCAGGCAGACGCTGCAGTTTGTGATTTCCCCGGCAGGTTCAGTAACAGTCACCGCAAATGACTCGTTTTGAAAGCTGCACCAAACGATGTCGTGGAAACTAAAATTCCCCGACTCTCTCACACTACTAACAGTCGAAACTGGTCAGTAACATCCACATGTTGGTTGTAAGCCAGCTTAAAAAAAAAAAAGTCTCTGATGGAAAAGTTTTACTTTCATCGAAATCAGAGAACCTGTTTAAAGATTGCAGGAGGTTTGTGAATCCCTGATTGTTGCGATTATGAAAAGACACACATACGCAGCAATGTGCAAAAATAAAGCCGACGATTAAGTACAGGCGACAGAAATGATGCTTCAGTACACTGCACCGGCCACCAAACGATACTTGTGGAAATGTTCCTCTAAAAGTCATTTCGATAGATTCCTGTCCATCTTTATAAATATAAAGACCTACTTGTTAAGTGCTGATAATACTAGAACCTCTATGAGGACGCTGTTAAATCCTACTTCAGTAGGAATAGTAAATCCTTTCAGTTCTTTTAGTGGTTTAAAAAATTCTTTTTGAAGACATCCACATTAAAAAAAAATATTCCCCAAAAGCTGTTAACAGTGCTGCTTGCGTGCATAACTGTGCATGTTGCTGGAGGCCTCTTCATGTACTGTGAAGACCTGAACACATTTTATTGCACAGTCACTGTTTTAACTGATGTCACGCAGCCGGAGGACGAGACTTTTAAAGAACAGGGCTTGTGTTGAAAGTTTCACCTCAGACAGCACACTGAGGTCTGGATTGTGAAATATGAAATAAAAAAAGCTTTTTGTTTGTCCTTTACAGATTAATCAGTGATCACACTTCAAAGAGCTCCTCAGCACTGTGCAGATACAAAAGGCCTAAGTGGGTAAGTGCACATGTATTCTCATCACTGCAAGTACACGATGAATGAACCTGCTACACTTGACCATCGAGGACAATCATTGCATTTTACAAATTAACTTGGTCCATCCCTCATTCTACTGTCACTGTTAACCAGTTATATCGTCGCCTCACCGTCGATGTTTCTCAACATCTCCTCGTGTCGCTCCATTCTTCAGTGCCTTTGGTCAACACCCAATGTGGGGACGTACAGACTCCGTTTAAATGTGCTCACTTCTGCACCCACGGGACAGATTTATAAAATGTAACGTGAAAAAATATGTACCAATGGGGGCAGAGAAAATAATGGAAGTAAGCAACAAATTTAAAAAAAAAAAGAAAAAAAAAGCCCACAAGTGCTTCTTTAAAGTCTAGTCAGTGGGCCTGATGCGTGGAGAATCAGCCCTCATGTGTTAAAGAGTATCATCGACCGTCTCCAGTGGTCTCATACGATGCTCTCATTAGCCGACTTTTTTAGCAGTTTGGTTGAGAGCAAGGAATGCTGGGAAGAGCTGGACTCCTTTGCTTCGGGAATGAGCAGACGCACTTTCTGATTTGTTCTTCTCCACTCCGAGTACAGCTGACAGTGGTAGCGGAAGGACACCTGTGGAAACGACCAGGTCAGCGTTAAACAGCAGCTGTACAGGTTAGCAACACGCTGAGAAATGGACAAACTGCAACAATGCTGCATGTGAATTTGTCTTTACCAAAGTCCAGAGCACGTAGATGGTGAAGAGGGCGATGGTGAGAGCTATGAGGCCCACCGCCTTCAGCCAGCTCCCCAGCTGAAGGTGGTCCTGAGCGCCCCTCAGGCACAGCCAGCCGGAGATGGCTGCTAGAGGCGTGATGAACAGGAAGCAAACCATGTCGCAGAACAGCGTCCTCTTCTCATTACGAGGGCCGGGGTCTCGTAGCCACTGTGGAGGAGGAGGAGGAGGAGGAGGAGGAGGAGGAAGGAAAAACAGAGAGGAGGGAGATCTCAAGTTAATCAAGAACAAAAAAAACACACACACTATAAAAACAAACAAGCAAGCAAGCAGAGAGATGTTAAAAAAAAACAACAACTTCACACGTTTACAGTCGTGACCAAAAGTTTACATTCACTTGTTAAGACCGTGTACATCATCCCAGTCAAATGGCTCCTAGAACTTTTATTCTTCTACGATGGAATCATTCAAACATGTGTCTTCATGCATTTTGGTTGGTTCAGATTTATTACAAGTCGTCTGGAAATATGACAAAATCTGTTGGGTCAAAAATATACATACAGTAACTCGAGTTTTGGTGATGTACAAAGTTGTGGTAAGTAATTTCCCAGTTGGCATGACCTTACACACACTTGTGGTTGATTACAATGGCTACAGCTGCTGATTTCTCTGAGCCAATTTAAATTGGAATTGGGGTTTTAGACGGGCCTTCCCAAAGCCTTGTGATGAAGAAACAAGTCTGTGTCAGAAATCCAGCAGATTTAGTTTAACTGTATCAATTGTTGGTCAAAGATACAACCAGAAGTTTGTGAACAGCGACCAAAAGCGCCTAGTGGAGGTGAAAATGGCCAAAGAACATTTTTAACCTAATATTAGAATTGCTGAATGTATATTTTTGACCCAGCAGATTTTGTCATATTTCCCAAAGACCTATAATAAAACTAAAATTCATGACTGTTTCTTGTGTCAATCATTCCATCGTAGAAAATTTAGAGCTACAGAAGTCACTGGAAACTCATTACAGCCATGATATACATGGTGTTTACAAGTGTATGTTAACTTTTGTTCACTACTGTGTATCTGCACACTGGTCCACACACCACGGAAACTCAGAAGGACGAGAAGAAAGATTGATGCAGACGAGGCAAAGAGCATTGACCTTTGTTACCTCTGTGAGAGGCCTTGGCCGGCGCTCGATGCTGAACTCTGTGTGGCAGAGCTCGCAGTAGCTGGTGTTGGAAGACGACAGCCACTTCTCTAAGCAGCTCTTGTGCACCGTGCCCAGAGTACCGGTGCAGTCACACGGGGACAAAAGACTCTCGCTGTTGCCTCCGTCGTGGCAGATGCGGCAGATGGGACCGTCACTGAGACAAAAGGAAAAAAATATTTTAAACAAAACAACAGAATAAAAGCTTTAAAAAACTTTTTTTTTTTTTTTTTGCCACAACACAGCAAAGACACTTAAAGGCCACAGCAAACCAAAACTCATACCAAACTTCATTGCTACCTGTCCCTAAACCATGAATATAAATAAGCAGAATATCTGTTTAGTGTCAGAGATGCAAGCAGAGAGGGATTTCCATTACAGACTCAGTGACCACAGTCTAGTCAGAGAAAAAGGATGGTTTGGTAACAGGCACAAGAAAGAGCCTGTGGTCGCTGCATGGCAACATGGCAACATGGCAACGCAGAGACAGAGATCAAAATCCAATGATATATGAGAGCAGAAGTCTGACTTGCTGATCGTAAACTTCACAGAACTAGACAAGAGTGAAAAGCAACAGTCACAAGCTGATAGAATTTAAGTGTATCATACATATATGACACACACAACAAACATTTACTAGTTTTTTTTTCTGCTATTTCCCTTTTCTTGTTGCATCACGCTATTTTTACGACTTCAGAATCATTCCCATTGTTACTTCTTATTTTCTATTCTAGTCTTATTTTAGTTTTAGTGACCTGTCTTACTTATATCTCATAAAGTTCTGTCTTCCCTTGACCTATCCATTTAATGCTTTTTCATTTTTTAACCCCATTTTAAAAAAGTCTCAACATGCTTGTTGCCTTGCTGTTGTTAACCTGACAGTCATGACAATAAAGCGTATTGAACTGAACTGAACTGAGTTTTAGGAGGCTTGCTTGTCAACATGTCACTGATACAGTAAACATTATTATGACCCCACATTACTGGTAATTTATAATAATAAACATGCAATCACATAAGCATTGAGATTGACTCAAAGCAAAAAACTTTACAGTTCCAGAAATCCAAGAGAGACATGAGAGTGTATTAAACTTGGTAAGGAAACTATGAACATAAACTTTTCTGGCTGTTATGTTTTATTTAATACCATAAATACATTTGAGTTATTCCATCTCAAATCCGGGACCTTCTGCTTGACCATCGTGATTTCTGTCTAACTTTTTTTTTATTTTTATTTTTTTACTATGAACTATAGATATTTAGAATGGCATCTGTTAACTTTTCTAAATATTTTTTTAAAATGCCAGTCAACCCACTTCAGATCAAATTGTTAATACAATTTCTCCTGACCGTCTCTGTTTGAACAACACTTTATAGCATAAAATAAACATATTTATGAAATTTTAGCTTCATATATGAAGTACTTGAAGGTATTTCTTTTAAATTGTCTGTCAACTCACTTTCAGCACGTTTTTTTTTTGTACATTAACATTTGAGGCTATGCTTGAATGAAAAAAATGAGAGAAACCATAACAGATAAAACCCTCAGCTTTTCACTGTATTTCTCACCATGTCACTGATTCTGAATATTAACATCTAATATGCAATACTGGACAGTATGAGCATGAGTTGTGAGTTGGAAAGTTTTCTTTTTGTTTTTTTTTTGGGACATGGGCTGAAGGTGGCTCGGTGGTTAGCACCGTTGCCTTGCACCAAGCAGGTCGCCGGTGAGGGCACCCAGGATCTGTCTGCATGGAGTTTGCATGTTCTCCCCGTGCAGCGTGGGTTCTCTCCGGGTTCTCCAGCTTCCTCCCACAGTCCAAAAACATGTTGAGATTAATTGGTGATTCTAAATTGTCCGTAGGTGTGAATGTGAGTGTGCTTGGTTGTCTGTCTCTAAGTGTAGCCCTGTGATAGACTGGTGACCTGTCCAGGGTGTCCCCTGCCTTCACCCTAAGTCAGCTGGGATAGACTCCAGCCCCCCGTGACCCCAGTGAGGATTAAGCGCTGTACAGATAATGGATGGATTATTGTGATATGTCAACAAATATGATTCAAAAAATATCACTATTTGACTTCTGTCAGTGTGTGCTCAGAGATGGTACGTTTCATGATGACTTCAATTTTATTATTTTTTTCCTCCAATATTTCAAATCACCTTTTGTTAGACAATTTGAGTCTCATTATTTCAGTGAAAACTTCAGGCATTTATCTAGTTCCTGATATGTTGCAATAAATTTCAAAAATGCTTTTCTTTTAAACTTGCAAAACATTGCAAGTTAAAAAAGAAACATCTTGGAAAGCTAAAATTTCCCAAATATATTTTATAATTATCCAGATTTATTTATTTTTCAAAATGAACTTGACTTTTAGCCTTTTTTTTTTATGGCCTTGTTGCCTTTATTAGTGAGGACAGTTAGCGAGTGAGATAGGAAAAGGGGAAGAAGAACGGCGGAGGACCTGCAGCAAACTGTTGTAAGCGAGAGTCGAACTCACGACCGTCGGGGAACTACAGCCCCTGTTCATGGGTTGCCTGCGCAGCAAGGTGAACAATAAGGCTGCCCAATTATCCAGATTTTATGCTACAAAATTTTCATGCAAATCAGACAAGGTGGGGCTGAAATTATTTGTAAAAGTCTGATGATTTGCGCTGTAACAGCCCATGTGTAACATAAGCATGATGAGGTCCTACCTCTGTGCACTCATGGGTTTGAGCACAGACGACAGCAAGCGTCCATCTATAGCCGTGACCTGGGTGACGTAGAGCGCCTGGCAGCCGTCACCGCCCGCTTCCTCCACGCTCTTCCACAGACCCGTACTGGTGGCACAGTCGCACAGAGAGCCAGGCAGGTGGCAACACCCGCCTGTCGTCATGGTTACAGCGTCCAAGCACTGGCAGCGCAGATGGTGCTGAGGGTGTCAACGGCTGGAGGCGAGGGATGACTGAGGGGGACACCGAGGCCAACACTCTTCCTGCTGTCCACAGATTGGCAATATTTCTACGGAGAAACAGAAAGACACTGAGAATGAATTCAGTTTTCTTACTAACAGTATCTGTGGTGGAATAGAAAAGGAAGTAATTTTACTCAAGTACTGATCCTACTGGACTTCCTACAGTATTTCTATGTTGTACTTCACTACATTTCAGAGCTTTATTGAGATTCACATCATTGATGTGACATATTCCTGCTTCCCACATATTGGGAATGCTTCAACGGAGAAAGAGCAAGAAATACATTTTATTTCTTATAAACAGCATCTGTGGTGGAAAAGTAAGTACTTTTACTCAAGTACTGACCTTCCGTGAGGTATCTGAACTTCCTACAGTATTTCCACTTTGTACTTTACTACACTTCAGAGCTTTATATTTGCACTTTTTCCACTTATTTTACAGCTTTAACTAGAAGTCCGTTTATAGATACATGTAATAAATACTAAACAATTTCTACATAATGTAACTTTGATGCATTATTACAGCTCAAGCAGGATATAAAAGTCGTTAGAATGAACCAAATTCACCAGATACAGCTTTAAAGTTATCCTGCTACATATTATTCTGTAGGTGTTCTTGCATAAGGAGTACTTCTACTTTTGGCACCACCACTGGACAATAAAATAAAAATTACAACACAGTATTCAGAAGCTGAAGCAAACGTATAATTGCATACTGTCTCAAAACAAAATCTAATAAATAATGTTTTGACTATTAAAAACAAGACATTATCCATCATCACAGCATTATGACGGCTACCTAAACGCATCTAATCTGTTTAATGTATAATTCATTTCCTGTCATGTGAAAATAACTGAAATTATCTAGAAAGGCATTTACGAGAAAGCGATCGGTTTGGAGGTAGGCCAGTTTGCTCAAAGCAGCTGCTAATCCATTACAAAAGCAAGTGTGATGTCAGCGGCAGTGAGTGTGATGTGCAGCAGCCTGATAAACAGCTGTCTTCCCTCAGATAACCCCTCGCTAAAGATAAGAGGCATTCAGCTGAATTTGCTTCAGCCTGTAGCACATTGGCCTCGCTGTCTGGAAACGGTACTCTTTAAACAAACACACTGAAAAACTGATGTTTTCATGAGAAATGATCTTGATGGGACAACAGATACAGGAAAAGCACGATAAAGAAAACGGAAACTGTGGCCTGTCTAATCCGTGATGGTAACATTTTATTTCTACAGAAATAAAAAGCAGTCCTGTCTGTAGGTTGCGGGTAAATAAAGCCATGCATGCACACTGTTAGACCTCAGCATGACACCAAAACCTGCATAATCCTGTGTGCTGAACATAACATGTTTTTGCCATGGCAGACGGTGTCAATTCATGGCATGTTTTTATTCAGTCTCCTTGTGACTAATTATTACAAGAATGTACATTCACTCGAAACCGCACTATGAACATCTGGTGAATCAGAACATAATGTTCTGTTTTTAGTTCTGCATGAGAGAAAAGATGATTCAAATTATAGGAAACATCTGACTGCTTAAAAACGCATTACTGTGTGCAGCAAAAAATATATATAGTAACTTCTGATTATTTCTACCTCATTATATTCCGGTCATTTGGTTTGGTCAGTCCTATATCCACAGAGAACAGCTTTGTGAGAAATTGTTACGATTGTAAATGCGTAGTGAAGCCGGAAAGCCTCAACTTCCTGATAGAGGTTTCACGTCAGATGACAAGCTTTCCGCTTCAAATCAATGACAGCTTGGTGTTATTATTTATGCATACTGATACAGCATGAGGGCAATGATTAAGAGGCACAATCCCTGACCCAGATAAACACCGAGGTAACCCCAAATGAAAACAACAGCTAAATCTGATCAGTTGCTGTTTTTTAGGGGGCTGTGTGTGTAAACATGGGGATAGAACCATGTTTTTTTCCTAACAGTCGAGCAACAGAAGTACATGTATTTGGATGGCTAACTCTTCTATACACACTCATCTATTTTCAGATCGGTTCATTTAGAAACACACGTGATTGTAATTTTTAAGCCAAGCTCCTCAATTACACAACTAATGATCTACTAATATGATCTAGCCATCCAATATTAAGTCTCTTTCCACATTGGTGTGCATTAGTCTTTAGATCTATTATCCTATGTTCTAGTAATTGCTCTCAGTTTGAACTACATTTAATTAATCTGAAAAGTGCTGCATATAGATCGTTTTACTGATAGAGTAGGGCTACAGTGCACTCATATTTACAGTATCAGTTTAAATGAATAGCATGGTATCCTCTAAGAAGGCCTATCCTGAATACACACATATATTAACGTGTTACATGCTGTTAACAACTAGATTTCTGTTGTAGAAGAGCAGCCAGCCATCATCCGTGTAGATCCGGAGAAGGTCTGAAGTGTGGATGCGCACGAGAACATCTTGTCAGTTGCGCAACACAAGTGTGTCATTTTTAAACCAAACTTTCCAAATACACGTGAATTTAACAACTTATGACACATTAACAACAGTGGTGGACGTTTGTCAGATAAACACAGACACAATATGTGACTAAAAATCTACTTTCTTTTTCACTGTGACCTGAAGAAACTGAGGCAGACAGATGTTGGAGCTTTGATCCAGACTATTGTCTGGAACACAGAGTTGTATCATGCCAGCGTAATTGCACAGTACAAAAACGCGGCGGCGGCATAAATTAGCCGTGTGTAGCTATGCTGCATTTTTAAACACACAAACTCCAACTGTTTAAGTTCTACCACACTGTCGTTTTTGTTGTCAAGAAGCGTTTTCGCTCCAGTTTCTTTGTCCAGTAATTAAACGCAGACCGTCACAGCTGTGTTGTCTGCTAGCAGCCAGCTGTCAGAAAACTGTTAGCCGAGAAATAAAAAACACAACAGCAAACATTTACTCACCAAATGTTGTCTTCTTTGTGGTGTTAAACAGCAGCAGCAGTCGTCACCGGCCTGAACAACTCATATTTCCTCCTCTCTTCATGGTAAAATGTGAACTAGAAGCACAAGAGAAAGTGCAGCACCACTAGCTTCTCTATGCTAACGAGACGCTGCTCGCTCCGCAGCTAGCTAGCAGCCCTCAGCTGATAACAGTCGGCAGACCGGGCTTCCGCTTCCCCCCGGGGCTTTAAATATGCCCCCCAGGCTCATCATCAGCTGCTGCCCGAGAAGGAGACGACGGGGCGGCCGAGTGTGAGACAATCCGGACGAGTTAAACTGTGATTGGGAACAACAACAGCAGCGGCAGCAGCAGCAGCGTGCGGAAGGGAGGGGCGGCTCACCGGAGAGTCACATGTTCAGCCGGTGGAGGAAACAAACAGCCCAGAGACGGATTCTGCTCTGAATTAAAATCAGTATAATTCAACGTGATTTACTGCAGCGCGTCTGGCTTTCTGCTGTTCCCACACAGTCTTACACAGAGCAGGATGTCTGCAAGAGATTATCTACTGATTATGTTTTACAGCCCGAAAATATATCATATCAATCCAAATCCATTTCTTTGTGTAGTGTGTCACAATGTTGTTTATGTTTTTTGTCTCGTTTCAGTACTTAAAATTTAACATTATTTTTGTTTAAATCCTAGTTTAGAACATGAACACTTAGTTATTGGGCTAATATTTTACATGTATTTTACATCTAATACCTTTGTTTTGAGATATCTCAACACTTTACTGTTTGTTTAAATTAAAATTAATTAACACATTTGAGTTAATTAACATTTACTTAGTAGTTTAACATTTTAGTATTTTATTGTAGTTCATTTTTTGTGATCTATATACATTTTTATATTTTAATAAATTGTATATATGTGTGTATTAACATGCTATTGTTATATATATTTTTTAGTTTGTAACTTTGTAGAAAACGATTTATATATTTTATATATACACATTTATATGTACATTCATAATTTTTTAATGCAAGTTTATATCATTAAAATTTAATAATTTAGTAGTTCAACATTTAGCTGTTTTAAGATAATCCATTTATTTTGTGTAATTTAATAAAAATAATTTGATTACATTTGTTGAATGTGGTGTTTTATTAATTGATGGTACACTGTATTTTTTTTAATAATTCCATTTTAATTTATTAAAAGTTATTTTAGTTAAAAGTGTTACTGTTTAAGTACAGTAAATTTCTTCTGTGTAATATTAGTCTGTATTGTATGTTGCACAGTTTCATGGTGTTAGACTTTCTCTTTTTATCATTTATCCTATTCTGATTCTAGTTTTTTTTTTTCAACATTTAATAGTACTACCACTTGTTGTTTTGATATAATTATTTTATTTGGTGATATTTAATATTATTTATATTAATTGTTCAATTACAATTTTTTTTAACCATTCTGTTTTGTGAATGACTCTAAACCCCATTTAATTTGTCTGATACATGCTATATGAATACAGTTTGATAGACTGACTAGGACAACAATGCATTCATATTCACTGTACTAGTTTGAATGAGGATTATCCATTCTTTAATGAATTTCCTTCAAGATCAATAAAGTTTTATCTCATCTTAACAAGGCCTGTCCTGAATATAGAAAAGTATTGATGTTAGATGCTGACAAAAACGACTTGCTTTAGCTGAACAGTACTTTCAATCATCTGTGCAGATTTTTGGAGGCGGTCTGTCAAAAACGTCTGCATGCGCTTCATATAAACACCACAACTGACAGGACGGCCCATCAGTTAACCATTAAACACGAAGGTATGAGGACAATGAATGAGTCATGTGTCAAGAAAGAACCCTGTCTTCATGTGAATGAGGTTTATTTATGCTTCAAAATGTTCTGTGTAATGCAAAGGTAGCAAAACAAATGTGTTTACTCACTTTACATGTGGTTCTTAAAAGAAATGTCATGATGTGTTGGAATAAATCAGACATAAAAGCAGTTCATCCAACCATAAGAACAATTTGCATTTCTGATTTTCGGTTCCGTTTTCTCAGCTAACAACCGTTAAAGTGGCTGGAGTGAAGGAGCGTTTTCAATTGGTTTTCCATCTAAAATGTTCTCAGATTACACACATCTGTATCCATTCCCCTTTGATGGATACCACATTCAAATGGCAGCAAAGGAAAATGTTGTTTAGGAGGGGAAAAAAAGCACCACATTTTGTGCATTTTTCCTTTCTATCAACATTGTTTCCCTCACAACCACCAGGGAAATGTTAGATGTTGAGCTGTGTAAAAAAAACAAGTGATTTGTTCCATTGAAACTACTGGACATTAGTGCAAACAGGATTTTCATTTTGAAGATAGTTTGACCTGAGCTAACCCAAGAGAGGAACAAAAAAGGCAGACACTCTGATTTCACAAACAATAAACACGATGTAGAATACCACCTCTGCTATGGAGCACTACACATTTCTTGCAAATAGCCTGGACTTATTTATCAATGACAGCATTTATCTGCAAACTTACAAGCAGCCCTGAACATGCCTGAATGAGAAAACCCCAGATTTTTGATTGCATTGTTTTCCTTTGGTATCTTTGCACACTAAGATTTAACACACACACACACACACACATACATACACACACATTCGCACACAAATAAAAACTTGCTGTTTGTTTCACACTTGCCCATATTAAGTCAGTCAGTCACGGCCAGTCTGGTCCCCGGCTCGTGCTAATTTCATGCCACTGTGGGCAAAAAGGGCTCAAAGAACAAAACTCAAACTAAAGAGGCAACCAGAAACTCCAAAAAGACAACACATCAGTGCTCCAAATGTACCTTCTGCTCATCTCCTCTTCTATACACTTATTGCAAGAGATCGGATAAAACAGACATGAAACTGCGACTCCACATTGGAAGATCGTGTTTTTAATCTGTGTGGAGGCTGAGAAAAGGAGGCAAGTAGAAACAACTCGGAGCGCTGATACGCAGACCTGCTGATCCCTCACCATTCCTTCAACAGGAGTGGGTCAAAAGGATCATCATCTAGTGGATTAAAAATAAATTGTAGTTCACTACAGCCGCAGGATCGACCTCCTAATAGCTTTACACTCCGCCTCCAGGCTATTATTACGGCCGTAAAGTATTGTAGAAAGGTTTTTCTGAAATAAGAGTAAGACAAAGAAAGAAACCAGCAAAAAGGAATGTCAAATATAAGAGTCTTGGTGTCAGAGACGTCTGAACCAGCAGCATGACATCTGAAGGAAAGCAGAGGTACAGACAGGAAAGTTGATAGAAAATCAAACAGGAAAAGCAAAGAAGGAGGTCACAGGCTTTGGCAGCAAGGGAGTTTGTTGCCTCTCTGCCCGTCCATGGTCGGAGGGACGCTTATGTCCACTACGTTGTTTCCTGGAGAATCATCGTGTCCGGACCTGTCCGATATTTGCTTCTGAGATACAATACGGTAGATTTCTATGGGAGAAAACAATGATGGTTTAGTACAAGGTATTGGTGCATTACCTGGGAGATTTACAGTACACTAAATGTTGTATTTTACCTGTGAGAATGCTCTTGAATGCTTCTTCTACATTAGTGGAGTCCAAGGCAGAAGTTTCAATAAACGAGAGAGTGTTCTTCTCTGAGGGTGACAGAGAGAGAGAGAGAGAGAGAGAGAGAGAGAGACGGCACAAAGTATGATTTACACATCACAGCAACGAAACTGAATGTTAACAAGCAACAACTTGGACAATAACTGTACAATGTTTAAATAAGTAGCTTGGAAAAGGATTCAAAAAGAAACATTTTCCATTCATTACACTCCTACTTTTGATGTACTGCTGTTTTCCCAGCTGCAAAGTTACCTGAAAATGCCCGAGCCTCGTCAGTGGGCACGGCTCTGAGGTGACGGAGGTCGCTCTTGTTTCCCACCAGCATGATGACGATGTTGTTGTCAGCGTGGTCCCTCAGCTCCTTCAGCCAGCGCTCCACGTTCTCGTATGTCAGGTGCTTGGCGATGTCGTAAACTAGGAGAGCCCCAACTGCACCCCGATAATACCTGGTGACAGTAAAGAGGTGAAGAGAAAACAAGGAGTCACTGGAATGCTCTCTGTCATATTTGTTGAGGGTAAAAAATGTGTAGGCGGCTGTAACATTCTAAAAAAATAAAATGTTTTGCACATGTAAACTACATTTTGTTGTACACTGTATACATCACGCACAGACCTGGTGTAAAGGAATTTGTTTGTATGTAAAGTGGGACTTTGTGCCTCAGGTTCAGCACTCTGAAAGGCTCACACAGCAGCTACTTTTTAGTGAGGAGGCATCTACGTCCAAGTGTGTAAACATTACAGTTGTCACAATACTAATAAATACTGCATACAACAACACAAACTCACGCTGAGGTGATGGCTCTGTAGCGCTCCTGCCCAGCTGTGTCCCAGATTTGAGCTTTTATCGTCTTGCCGTCCACCTGGATGCTGCGGGTGGCAAACTCCACCCCGATGGTGCTCTTACTCTCCAGGTTGAACTCATTTCTCGTGAAGCGGGACAGCAGGTTACTCTTCCCGACTCCAGAGTCACCGATTAGCACAACTAGAACCAAAGCACAGAAACATTAAAACAGCGGCTCTGTGGTTTCTAAGAACGTAGTCTAAGCCAGTGATACAAAAGTAAACTCTGGGTCAGACAAGCTGAACAATAAACATCCTAAATTGTAACCTTTACTATTTGCTAAATACACAATTTCAAGTAGAGATTAAAAGCTGAAATCAACATATGGCATAGCTCTGCGGTACAGTGCACATCCAGGGCAGAAGTTAAGTGAGGTCTAGTGATGGAAAATGATCAGATCTAATATTCTGCATTCAATTTATCGCCATCACTCTTTTGTATCAAACAATATCCAATGTAATCGGTGAATTTAAAACAATCTACTTTGTCTCTGAGGCAGCCACTTGTCTATGTGGTCTTGATTGTCAACACTGAAGGATACATGTTAAAAAGATTACTTTTATTTAATCACATTAAAAACATAAATAAGGCATTTCAACAAAGTTTTGCGTTTGAGTTATTCTAAATTTTCCCACCAGAATTTTGACTTTTACTGCAAACGTATAGCAGCTTCAAACATCGATTATTGGTCTCCTCGGGTACTAATAATCAGCGTCGATATTGGCTCCACACACACACACATTGGTCGATCACTAGTCACACAGTTCACAGACTTTACTCTGGTGTATGGATGATAGTTATGGTTCTTTATATCTGCTATTTCGTTTTTTTTAATCAAATGGAGTAAAAATAATTCAAGATGAAAAGAGTGTGCAATCCGGAGTAGCAGAGAAATATGTCCGACAGACAGCAAGTTAATGAGCCAAGTTAGGTTAGCTTCTGGTCACAGTTCCTGCCTTGAGCCACAGACAGCAGATGTTCATTATCTTATAGTTAAACAAACGGTAACATTAGATCGTCTCGTTTGTTTTTCAAGAGGGCGAGTAGCTACTATGTTAGCAAGCTAGCTACTTATATAGCCACTTATATAGCCCGCTAATTGCTATGACTTCACTCGCTAATTGGTTTACGAGGATGAAGTGTACGCTGTTGCTGACAACATACTATTTTACAGACTTGATTATTGAACTTGTATCGCCGGTAGAGTCAGCTTCACGGTCGACAGCTATCATGTTTGCCACTTTGCTGCTAGTGGAGCTAACTTTAGCCTTGACTTAGTGGGACTTCCTCAGTTCCTGCTGCTGTCGTCGACTCCTAAAACAGGAGGACGACGCCGCTGTCATTCATGCACATTTAAAGAAAAACTTACCTTTGAACAGGTAGTCGTATTCGTCATCTCGAGTTCCCATCTTAGAAGAATATTTTTATACTTTCCCACAAACAAAAAACAACAACAACAAGCTTCACCGCCGGCAGCTAACTAGCAGACACCGCCTTCAAGGAAGGGCACAAGCACGTGAATTTAGGAACTTCGAGGTGGACCAATTGGAAAGCTAATCTCGTTGATTGACACATACATTGACCAATCAGATGACAGCTTTGAAAATACCGACCAATCATCGTGCAGAGCAGAGAACACGATGAGCTATTACACCCTTTGTTCTCCTGTTGAGCAACATCCAACCAGAGTCATATTTTCGAGCATGAACACTGTTACACAATGTTTACTAAGAGGAAAAAATAGCATCAGTACACTGTATGTTTACTTCAGCAGCATATATTCTTGCTCATATTTTACCCATGCTCAGATCAAGAGTTATTTGGGGAAAATAAATCCAACCAAACAACTTAGCAGGCCAATAAAATTGAAATAAACAGTAAGGCATACTATCACATTGGAGGCTCAGTCCAGCCCAAAACAAACTGTAGATTTTTACCTCATTACTGTAAAGTTTTTTCACAGTAAAAATAATTAGGAAATATGAGACAGGGTGTTCTAACCAACTTAAGATCATCCCACAGTGCTTCTATGCACTATGATAGGAGGGCATAGTGAGATTTACATGGCTAGTTATGCAAAGTTGTGCTTTGAAAATGTTTTCATTAATGTTATTTATTATTAATTCATGTGACTGACCCTTTAAGTATCCCAGGAGATGAGATTAAAGTGCTAGTGGGTAGGAAAAAAATCACCCATGAACCCCAATAACACAATATCCTAAATAAATAACTATCAAAAACTGGAGCAAACCTGCCTTCTGCTAGAAAATTCATTCTAATGATAGTTAATCCATTTATAGTAGCTTACAATAAGGCATGTTTTTTACTGATACTTGCCCACCTGTGGCCATATTCTCTTTCTTAATCTAATCATCAGAGAGACTATATTCTCTATGTATTCATGAAGAAGCATTAATACTCACAATAATGACTTTAGCAAACAGTAAAATAATGTCCTATTTTTGATCAGCTATAATCCGATTATTTTCTGGGGCTTTACCACATAATTAGAATGCTAGATGAATAGTTCAAGGGCTATATTTTAAATAATTCTTACTATTTTGGGGGAAAAAATGTAGCTGTAGGCCTCTATTGATAAAACATTCAGGGCTGTAGCCTCTGATGCCCTGATCTAATGATGCCACTGAACACTATGCAGCCTTCTGCAACAATTTCACTGTTAATAAAGTCATACGGTTTTGTTCATTTGTACTCTGTCACCCAATTCATCCAAGTGGAAATACAAACCAGGGCAATAGTCTGTAGCAATGGTGCGATCTACACATTTTCACCTGAGAGACTCATTGGCAGTGTCCTGGAGTACACTGTCAATGAGGAAAATATTATTCAGTATTAACTCTGTGCAGGAAAAGCCGCACTTGTATTCACTCCTCTGATGTTTTCCGTCAGTGTATCTCTGGTCATTGTTTGCAGCAGAGCGTGAGCAAACACAGATGATCTCCTGCAGACAGATTCACGTTTTGCAGATATTTGTCCCAAGAGAACCCCTTGAACGGTGACGTAAACCTGTCCAACCCTTGACCAGGTTTCTTTGAATTATTTATCATCATTTTTGGGTTAGCCCTTTATCTTTCATGCAGCACCACCACAAGGCCATGTTCAGGACATTCCACTAGAATAACTACACAGCCATAAAGCCTTCAGACTTGAATGAAGTTATGCTTTTTTAATATTAAGGCGAACATTACACCTGAACCCCCCTGACACAGATGACTGTGTCGACAAATGACAGTGAAACTATGAATTATGCACCATTTTTTGGTTTTAGCTTATATTTTCTATTCAAATTTTCCACGAAATATTGTTTATTGCACTGATTTTAATTCACATTTATGCACTGCTACAGTTCTTTTAGGATGCTTCAGTTTATTTTTTAAGCATTTACATTTTATACTCAGTGGATTCTATTGTCCATCTTATCTAATGCATCCTATGCATTCACATTTTCTATTATATTATTATTATACAGTTGGTTTTAGTTTCAGTCTTGTTACCTTAATTTGATACCTTTTATGTTTATTATACTAGTATGTCTAGTTTTACATGAAGCACTTAGTCCCCATTATTTCTTTAGTGTAAAGCACACTGACCTGAATTTCTTGAAAATGTGCTAAACAAAAAAAGTTTAATGTGATCATATAGACTATTGGTGCAATGTGCATATGGAGCACAATTAAACTACAGCTACAGTACATGCTATGTGGTCCTTAATTAAATGTAAAGCCCCTTCTTTGCCCATTTTGTGACGTTCAGAGCTGGAGTGTAATGAGGTCATATGGAAACCTAATTATTCCTGTGAGCTGTATGACCTGTGAACGCAGCAGAAGGAGTTAAAAGATAAAAGCAGTCACTAATAATTAGACTCTCTAATGGAGTTAAACGATCAAATACAGTGTCCCAATCCAAGGTCATGGATACAGATTTCCTATTTCTATTACAAATAACACAATTAATATGATTATGATCAGATTATTTGAACAAGGAATCAATAAAAATGTTACACAACAGCATCTCCATGGACAACAATTCATAGAACTGCTTTATTTTGTATTCATTCTGATTGAGTCCAAACACACGCACACACAGCCATCTATTTATCCTCACGTATAAATAGATGAATATACACAGATATACATAAATACACATTTCTGATATGCATATTCATTTTTGAAATCATGCTATGTCTCTGTAAAGGACTCTCCCTATCGGATGAGGGCACACAGCGATTTGAAAACACGTACACAACACAGCTGAACAGTTGGAAGAATCCCTATTGATCTGCATGTACAGTAAAACCCACAAACCTTTCAGTTCTGGATATCATACAAAGAAACAGCTGTGGCTTATAGACCATAAATATACAGCAGCTGCATCCCAATAAACACACTGAAGAATATGGTACAGTAAATTATGTAGATTGCAATCATTTCTTGCCCAGCAGCAAAAATAAAACCAAATAAAAATAATATTCTCCGATTCAAATGGAAAATATATTTGTATATCTTTATATATGTATTTATAGTTTTATGTACACATTCTCAGGAGCACAACTATGAGAAAGAAAAATAAATACAACAGCACGAGTGAAAAAAAAAAACAACAAAAAAAATCATACAAACAATAGACAGACATGTAAAATTTCTCAATAAGGCAATTAAAACGAACTCAAAAGCAAGACTGTACAAAATATTGCTGCTATGGTCTTCATCTGATGAACAACAGCAAACTGATTACGACAAACTTGATTTCTATTTTACAATGTCTTGACATTGATGCGTCGTCCCTTACGCACAAACACACACACACACACACACACACACACACACACAGAAAACGTACCGACCAACCGAAGAAACGAGCTCTGAAAGTTTTTTAAAAAATCCGTTTTGTTTGAACTTTTAAGATGTCAGCCACAGAGAGACGACAGTAAACACTAACCCTACGATGACTGTGATTGACTTCACCGACACGCACACGCACGCACATACACGCACACACGAGATCCTAAAATAAATGCTGTCTAAATATCAGCACGTGTGAGCGGAAAACTCCTTATCTAAAGACTGAAAAAAGTTATGCCTTCTGGATAATGTGATGCATGTTTATTTGGCCTCTATCACTAGTTCATGTTCAGGTCCTTTTGAAATAAGTGCAAACGACATTCAACCCAAACCTGCTGCGTCTCAACACGTAATGTGTTCATTCAAATACACACACACACACAACGGGTACGATATTGACTGCAAATACTACGACTGATGCTCTACATCTACAAACATTTGGAACGTCCGGTCGATGGATTTCTTATTGTGAGGAGGCGACGGCGACCAGATGTAGCAAATGTCACTGATATGCTGATTATTTTCCCACTTGAAATAAAAAAAAAAAGAAAAGAAGTGAAATCCTAAAAATGACTTGTGTGCATCTGTCCAAAAACGAGGGCAACACTGGAAGACATTGCAATGATGTGAAGATTACTGTAATGACAATGTCTGCTGCCTTAGTGTTGGAATTGATGCCTTCTATTTCGAAGGCAAGAGATGGTTCAACACGGGGTTGTAGTGAAAAATACCGTAACACTGACTTTACAAACACTGGATGTTAAAAGAAAGAAAGAAAGAAAAAAAAGCTTCAGTGAAGAAATTATCAAAAAGTAAAGTTCTTTGGATGCAAATAGAAAACGTTTTTTTTCCTTTTCTGCATTTCAGAGTGAAAAATAACGGTGAATATTACAATAAAGTAGAAACAGACGAATAAATAAAGCAGAAAAGTTCAGAAATAAAAAAAAAACAAAACAAACAAATGTAGCAAAAAACATGTAAGTTATAAATTACGCTGCTGTAAATCCAACAACTTCTCTATATATTCACTAAAGCAAATGATTTCATTCTTTCTTCGATAAACTAAACTGCATATTTTCACTACTAGAAACGTGAGCGTGACGGAGACGTCCGGATGTTCGGCTTTGATTGGCTCAACGATGGTTTTAATTCAAACGTGTGTTCTGTGAGCACGAGCAGAGTCCTCCAACAGCCTGGAATCTGCCTGTACTGCATACAGGCTCAGTAGCAATGAGGGTTGGTTTGCTTTATACAGAGCTGTGAGGTGAGCGGAGCTACTTTGGCCCATTATTTTCTGCGCTGAGAATTAAACGGACTCACAGTTGGAGGTGGCTTAGATGGACAAGAAAGTCTCTTGAATCATTGATACAAAACATGAACATTTGCGTCCTTTGACAAAAAAGCCCATAAAAATGTAAAAGTGAACTACAGTTCCCAAGGTGCATTTCAGTAAGAAGCATCCAATCCAGTGGTAGAGGAAGTATTTGTCCTTGACTTAAGAAAAAGTACTAATACTGTAAAAGTACTCTGTTACACCTGCAGTGTAAAAGTTACTATGACAAAAATGTATTAAAAGCACTTCATACAGAAAAAACATCTCCTGTAACTGGTAGACTGTTGTATAATGTATCACAGGATTATTGTTATTACTCATGATTGAATGTAGAAGCAGAAATTTAAGGTTGTTTTTGTTTGAGCTCATTTGGAACTAATGAAGTTTATCAATATGAATTCATCTGCTGATTATTTCCTATTAAGTGATTGTTTCTGAAAATAACAACGAATCCTGCCACAAGTCCTCTGAGCGATGAACAACTAGTTGATTAATCGACTAATCATGTCATCTTTACCTTCAAATAAATTGTTGAGCAGCTTCATTTAAAAAGCTCAGATGTCATTTCAGTGTTGTTCATATAGTTTGTGTGCAAAAAAATCTAATGTAAAGTCACTAAAGCTGCCAGATAAATGCTTTAGAGTAAAAAAAAAGTACAATATTTCCCTCTGAGATGTGATGGAATAAATGTAGAAAATGGTATGAAAAGTACCTTGAATTTGTATTTAGGACAATACTTGAGTAAATGTACTCAGTTACATTCCGTCACCGATCCGTTCAAACCTGCAGTGGAACATTTGTCTCTCCTTTCTGGCAGTGAAAAAAATCAAACAAACACTGTTGACAGTGTTCGTCTTGGCCATCGATCACATTCTTTTCCTTTTAAAAACAATCTGGAGCAGAATAAACTTTTCTTGGATGCTTCCTAAGTTTTTTTTTCCCTCCATTCTCTTCTGTGTCACTTTGGCTGCTCCTCTCTTCATTTCTGGCAAACTAATCATTGCTGGTTGATGTAAAATTAATGTGCAGGAATGTCACTACAGACGCCCGATTGTGAAACACATGAAGATTTACATGATGTTGACGGGCTTAATCGGTATTGTGTAACCTCGGCTTGAATGTGACAGACATTCATTTAAACCTAAAAGCTTTAAAATTCTGTTACATGATGATACAATCGGCAGCTTAAACGTAGAAATTTTGCATGTTTGACCACCAATTATAAGCTGGACACGGTTTTATTTGATCTCATGAGGACCAACATCAACTCTTCTACCAAAACTTTAACAGTATTCCTGCAGCGAAGCATCTTGAAACTCATGAATCCACCAACAAAGGCTGCTGGCCATGCAGGTTTCAGAGACCTCCTGAGCTGCTGTGTTTCCATGTTAAGCAACAACCGAGCATATGATTAGTAAAAATGGACGTGGGGGCGTTTCCAGAACCAGCAGCTCCGCTCACTTCACAGCTGCGTGTGCTGCTCTGCGGATTCAGCAGTTTGAAGTCTGTTGGAGGGCTGTGCTTGCGTGAAACAGAACAAACAGTAAGTCAAACATATAAGACCGCAGCCTTATACGCACGATGTCACACATACACAGAATTATTAAATCGATATAATAAATTTCAAGGGTCGAGGGTGAAAGGCAGGGATGGTTGGAAATCAGTGACGTCCTCACTGTCGGGTTTGTTTTTCTTTTTGTTATTTTTTTTTTGAATCCCCCTCTGGTTCTCAAGTCACTTTTTCCTCTCAGTGTGTTTCTGTATGCATGTTAAAAATCCTGGTTCAGACAGAGATCGCGCTGCTACCACTGAGGTCTGGACTTCAGACTGGCGAGTCCTCTCCACCGAGACGTTCACTCCTCTCTGCCAGAGAACAGGGTTTACTGCGGGAGACAGACAGTCAAACAGTTAATGTATTCAGAAGACTGTAAACACTCTCATTGCCCCTGGGTGTAAGGCTCCTCTAATGCATTACTTACTAATGAGGTGCAACACTGAGCCGGCAAATCAAAGTGCATTTATAAAATGAAAAGGAAACAGGAAAAATAGGACGGTGGGCACAGGCAGCAATCTTTTTTTTTTTTTTTAAATAAACATAGCAAACACCCCTGAAATCCTTAATGGCAGGTAAAGTGAACATGCACTCATCTATTACACATCAAAGAGGTTTTACACGGCGGCAGTTTGTGCTCCCTGTAGGATACAGCCGGCTGACTGACTGGTGTGGATCTACCTGCATCTAATCTAATAAAGACTTCTTGTAATACGCTGGAAAGAGCAACTTGCAGGCTGAATTTTTTACTAAATTCATGTTTAATATTTCTAGTTAATTATGCATTCAAAGTGAATGTTTTTAATGTTTTATGAAGCATGAAGGCAGAAATGATGAGAAATTAAAAAGCAGGCATTTTGGGCAGTGCTCTTAAAAAGCTTTTCCACAACATGTCATAATAAGTCACATACGGGACTCATCGTACAAGAGCAGGAGATAGTGAGTCTGACCAGCTGTGATTTACAAAGTTGGTCTTTTCTTGCTAATTGCTTGCATCAATTATTGTTCAGGCGTTCACACTTTTCCTAACAATGAAGCTGAGCCAGGTTTTTTTTTGCAGGTGAAATTTGGGTTTCACTGCTGCATCTGTCACAAATATTAGACAAATGAATGATGTTGTTGGAGATACGATGGAGGTTTAGATGGGACGTCTAAACCTGGATGACTGACAGGTTTGGCTCTTTGCTTACACTCAAACGCTTCAACTCCACCATCAGCAGCTGCTTCTGGTACCGACACCAGCAGGACTAATGTTTGCAGATCCAGTCTATGAAAAGGCGAACTGTGTGCTGTAAGTGTCGTCTTTTATGTTTGTAAGCTTATAAATTAGTCAGCTCTCTCCCATCTCTCTTTTCTCTTGTACAACGTAAAGTCGATTTATTTTAGACAAGCAGGATATGACTGGTGGCTGATGTTTTCATCCGTCAAACGCGTATGAACACTTTCTTTACTTTAATGTCAAAACTATTATTAGGATCCACAGCTCTTGGTGTTAAACTGGACGATCTCCCTTTTGTTAAAAAAATTTGTTTCTTATGACGAGTATTCCACTCTCCAACAAAAACTGGTCTAAATATTACTCAATTTCATGCACAGATTTGTTTTTGTCCTCCAAAATCTAGCTTGAATTTCCTACACATTCAATCACTTGGGTTGCCAACGTGCAAGTTGCTCTTTAGTCTACATCAGCACTTGTTTAGTTCATGTTTCTCACCAACTGTGGAATTTAGAAAAAAGAAGCAAAGAGATTATTTAAAACTAAAGAAAAAGAAAGAAGCCCAATAGCCCATTCTTTTCTTTTCTCCATAAAGCTGCAGTTAAAGCAAATGCTTTTATTCTGGTGTTAGATGTTGCAGCTGAGTATTTTTACATTTATAAAATCTCCTTTAATTCTTCTGTCTCACAACAAGAAAACTTGTTCAGGCTTTGTGCTTTAATGCCTTGTATAAGAAGATGACAAAACAAAATGAGTTAGAAAAAACAGTCAGTGATTGATGACACTTCATCAGCATGGTGTGAACTAGAATACGGGCAAATGCAGCCAGCCAAGGACAACCAGGTAATGTCATCTCATTCTCTAACCTTTGAATTGTAACAGGTAGCTAGCTTTTATGTCAAAATTTAAATGCATTATTGGATTAACATTGCAAAAAAAACAACTTCTGATGTCTTGATCAGTAAAATGTGACTCTTGTGAGGTTAGTTTTTAGCGTGAACATCTAGCAGCGTGAGCCACGGCAGTCCGGTGGTGCGTGAGTAGCTTCACACGGCCGACGTTTTATGCGTTTTAAACTCTGAGCAGCTTGTTGTTGGAGGGACACGGGATGGCTGGTTGTGGACTGAATGATCACGCAGGCAGTAAGTGACCATTCCCACCCACTTGTCAATGAAAAATGAATGCTGTAATGTAGGGGTGGGTTCCTACACGAAAACCTACTCTGGAAGCAGTAATGGACTCTGGGACCTGAGAAGCTTTTGTCTACAGTTAACACAGAAGCTTCTTACTCAGTGTAACGTTACAGCTCATCCTTTCCGTGCTCCCCGGATGAACAAATCAGCACAACACGGTCTGATTTTAACTCCTCGTCTAAGGGAATTTCCTGTGTTTCTTTTTTTTTTTTTACATTTTAGTCTGATGCTTCTCACTTACTGTCTCTCTTTCCCAATCCCCATCTGGCAGGGCCTTAGACTCTGAGCCATAGTGTAGCGGAGAGTACACCCAGGTCCTGTCCTCTGGAGGCTGTTTTTACACACCCACCACAGCAGAGGGGGCCAGAGGGACAGAGGAAAGGCCAGAGGCACAGAGACAAGCAGCAGGGGCAGGCAGGAGAGAAAGACACAGGAGATCACAGGAGAAAAGACAAGACAGGAAATGAAAATTAGGGATGCATAAAGGAGGAAATGTTTCTGAGACACATCGGAAAGTGTGAATCTGACATAACACTGCGTAAAAGGTGCTTAGAAGGATCTGTTAATCCTGGCAGAGCTGAGCCAATGTTTATCTTACTGATGTGTGTTTGAAGTCTTGGGTGTTTCGCAACATTCGGACGCCGAGTGAAGTGTAACACAGCAAAGGGATGAGCTGCTGCATCAGCCAAGCAGGAGTTATGAGGGAGCAGGAGGAGGAGGAGGAGGAGAAGACGGGAATGGGGAGAAACAGCCAGGATGCCGGGACAGTCGAGACACAGAAAGCATCCTCAGTCAAAGCAAAGCAAAGGGAACAGGATGTCGTTGTGTTTTTTTCCTTTCCAACAAGCAAACGTGCTTTTTTTTTGTTTTTCTTTCAATTTGTGTCGTCGCATCGGTTTGAACTCGGTGTTGTCCAGGGTCTCCATAAAGCCTCGCTAAGGGTAGAAAACCAGCAGCTCTTTAAGGGAGGGAAGCAGCTGCAACACGGTGTGCTGGTAACAGTGATGGAGGTGGATGTGGTGTGAGGTGATGTCGCAGTCACACTTGTTGACACACAAAGCTCAGGTGCAAAAAGAGGGATGCGGCAAGTTGCCAGTGAGTGAGGAAACAAATGGAGATTTCAAAATAGGATTAAAAAAAAAAAAAAAAGAAATAAGAAGCTTCCTGTCTTTTGTTTACCTCATCATGGGGGAAGTTTTTTTCAATTTCAGTTTTAACACAGTCACAAAAACATCATAACAAACTGTGGTTCCCTCCAGAACATCTTGTTTCCTCTCAACACTGTAATCATGTTTCATTAAACGCACACAGGACTAATCTAGTCAAACACCAGGACAGCAGCAAGGCTAGTACCGTCTAACTCTCTTATCACTTACAGGCCAACCAGAATGGCATTTCCTCCTCTCTCGGAAGGGAGAGACCACCCAGGTCCTCCCATCAGGAAACTGACAGCAAGAGAAGATGGCACACGGACAAACAAAGACAAGACATGAAGGGTTGAAGTGAGGTAGAAAGAGATGGGGGAGCGAACAAAAAAAAAAAAAAGGTGAGATAACACAATGAAAAAAAAAAAAAGACAGCATGCTGAGGTGAAAATGAAAAAAGATAGTTCTGAACGCGTGCAACTCCAGCAGCGACGCACTGGATGAGTCAGCGGTGACGGATAGGTTCACAAGTTTGGCAGCCGCTCTGTTTTCATTTCCCTCTTCCATACAACACTACTATCTCACCGCTTTCATTATGACTCATGAGGACAATCGCATCAGCGAGAAAATGCAGAGGAAGAGGGGAAGAAAGAAGGAGAAGTGGAGGAGAGAGCTTCGGGACTAGATTAAACCGGGAAAGGTGAGAATTATTTGAGAGTTGAAGCGAGGATGACGGAGGGCGGACAAAAGAAGAAAAAACAACCGGATATGGAGCGCAAAAGGTGAAGGAGAGCAGAGCGGGAATCATAAAAAGTGAATGTGGAGACTGTTGGTAGCGGCTGAATAATTCAGACCAAAGCCACTCTGAGGAACCTGTGAAGTGATGACACCCACACACCTGTCTACACCTGCGTCCTGAACAACCGGCTCAATCTCACAGCTACACCAGGAGCTGCGTTTTCCACAATGCTGTCGCCTCTTACATTAAATTTCCTTCAATCTATAGATACTGTATAATTAAAAGCCATTAAAATCCTTTAAGACCAGCATGTTTGACTGAACAGAGGCCAGCAGGAGAGACTGGTTTTGTGCACCCTTGCAGAAATTAGTGACTATTTAGTGACTGTTCTCTTGCAAAAACTCCACCTCTTGTATCCTTGCAGTTATGTAAATATAACCAAACCAAATGTCACGCTAAACTCAGGGACAAGTTGCTTAAATGTGCAGAAACGTCAGACATATTCAGGAAAATACACCTGCACTTAACCTTTACAGTTTGTTGCAGTACTGCTGTAAATTGTTTGCTGTGCTCAGTCTGTCTTATAGTTCATAAAGTATTTATGATTATTAGTGCCATTTCTCCACTATAAGATTTTAACTACTTCAGAATGTACTTCTGAAACATATGAGAACTAATTATAAAAATACGGCTCTTGTGTTTTATGTGAGAACGCAGTGGATCGGCGCCTCGGGCATTAATCAGCGGAGGAGGCAGGTTGTGCGATCATGCAGAAACCTGATTTGTGTGCGGCGTCGGAGGAAAAGAAGTGATGGCGATGAGGGGAAACGGAGAGGGAGCAGAAGGATGATGAGCTGCTGAACGACCTAACTAAGTGATGTTGTAGAGATGCAGTTTAATCTTTATGAGATATGTGGGGCTTTTAGAGTTCAGTTTGGATTCTTTTGGCAGTGCATTAACTGCGGATACAGCGATGTGCTTTCTCCCGGCCACTCCCTACTTGCGACTGCACCGCCTGCGGCACGTTTGTGTAGTTACACTTCAGGATGTGTACAGTGTCACTTTGTCTCACGCGGCGCTACGGACCCCCACGGCGCGGATCGCCTCCTTTTGAAGCATGAACTGGGCGTCCGCCAGAGCAGGTTAGATGAGAGCGCTGTTAAATAACTGAGGGAGCTCACTGACTAACCTGTTGGTCATTAGGATTTCTCATGGCACATTAGAGGGTGTTTGATTCCCGACAGGAGACACCCAGCAGGCGTTCGGCCAGGCGGGAACGTTTCTATCTGTAACTGTGATCACTGGCTCCGCTCGCCATCCTCCACCTGACACTCATACATTCATTTATACCCGTGCTTTTGGGCTCATTTAGAACTGCCAACACAACATTACCTGATAGTAGCTGTTTGCTTTTTAGTAGGACGATCCTAGACGCTGGACTGATGTGAACCGTAATAGCTCTGACTGTTATTCACACAAAATCCACCACTCTGGCTGCCTGAAGCCTTGTTAAAGATCAATACAGACAGGAACAGCAAAGTGAAGGTGTACATGCTATTAACAACCAACTCTTCCAGTCAGAGTGCACACTGCAGTAGACTGTGTTTAATCACAGTCCAACATTTTGGGAAATATGCTTCTTTATTAATCCTCTGAACCCCAAAACCTGGCAGTGGGCTTGAAATGCATGTTGCCTTTAAAAAAAAAAAAAAAAAAAAAAAAGCTCTACAATTACACCATTTAGCAAAGCCAGAAACTAGAAAAACAAAAGGAATTATTTTCAAGTTTCTGATGGTCCTTGAATGCATCATCTGTGACATGTCATCCTGTTCGATAAAAAATTGCCAAAAATAAAGCGTTTTCACTAACTAGAATCTGTAAAAAACTAAAAATTCTGCTTTCCTTTGTGCAAAGGAGAAGTTCTGAGAGACTTGGCTTTGAACAACAGTTACATGAGAAAAATTCAGAGAGTATTTGGCCGAGTTGGACTGAACTGCAGACTGTGTTTACACAGAGCAGATAGGAGACAAGTATGGAAACAAATAAAAAATTTAAGCAGTAAAATATCTGTATCATGGAGAGTCACCATTTTTATTCCTAATTTGAAATATATGGTACAAGTTGACTCTACTTTTTTTTTTTCCAATTTCTATAAAACAAACACAAATTTAAACTTAATCTTTTCTCTTTTTAAAACAATGATTTTTGCCTTTATAACTTTGGTACACTGCACATCAGGCTGTTTTGAGTTCTCTCTACTTCTAGTAATACTTGTTCTGTTTCCACAGAGTTGCAGGGTTCTGATATTGCTGGAAAAATGAGCCCACAGTGAGTAAAAATGTGAAACACCCAGAAACTGCTTGGGGTTCAGGGAGTTATGAGGTAGATTAGAAGATCGATTCCATTCTCAGGTCTGTAAGTGAATGTAAAGCTATGTCAGACTTAGCTTCACGTAAAGACTGGACGACTCTTTTAATTTACCTCTTAGCAAAAAAGTGAGTAAGCAAATTTCCCAAAATATTTCCTGAAACATTTCCTTTAGCTGAATGCACCACACACTGCAAACAGTAACTGCACACACTGTTTTTCTCATACCAGCCTGAGCCTCCACTCCCTTTCAGCGGTCCTCGTGTCAGCGCCTCTGTAGAACAGCATCATGCAGCTCAGTCCACTGACTCATCAACCATAAACATATTGACCCTGACTGAATATATGTGTCGATGTGATGGCTAAATAAAAATGTCAAACTAAGAAAAACAGAGGTGATGAAAGCTGCTGTTTTGTGGGAAGTTGCTGTTTTCTTTGTGGGGGCATGTCTGAGGTGGTTTTCATTAAACAAGGGTTCTACTTACAAAGTAGATATCTGTGATTGGCACGTCATCGTCGTCATCGACTGAAGCCTGGCTGGTGCACCCTGAGCCGGACACCTGGCTGGCCCTGTCGGCTTCCACCACCACCTTGGGACTCGACGGGGCCTCCTCGGCCGGCCCGGGAGAGGAGGGAGCAGCTGGGGCGGACGAGGAGGAGGACGAGGCCGCTTCAGGTGCTGACGAAGAAGCAGAAGGTTCTGCTGCAGCGGCGTCTGGAGCCTCGGCACCGGCGGCTTCCTGGACCTCACTGTGGAAAAACAGATGGGGGATTGTTAGAAAATCAAACTGTAAAGGACAATAAATGAGCTATTAGCAGTTCCTTTAGTTAAAACTGTATCATTGGATATACAGAAAACTAGCATTGCTACAAGTCCAAAACACCATGATCCTTTGACAAGTTCTGGAAAGTCTGAACCTAAAAATATGCGACTAAGAAGGAGAACGACATGTGAGGCAATCAGACAATAATGGTAGGTATTCACAGGGGCGTTTTCGGACATGAGGGTCTGGACTCTGACAGGTGCCTTCCGACATAAAACCAGTACACCCCTCCTCCAACCACACAAACACTGGCTGCATCTGATTGGATGAACGCTTCACTCGTGGACTGTCTGCTCCCAGATTTAAAACTGGGCAAACACAGCGGCTTGTTTGGAAATCTTCTCAGCAATTACAACAATAGTTCATCAAAATGTGTTTCTGAAAACATTTGAGGCAAGAAAGAAGCCCTGCAGCTGCCAAGTCTGCCTTCGTTTTAGATCAGCAATGGCTAATATTATGTTTTTTAGGAAATTTCCAGAAGCGCAGCGTCGCACTGGAGCAGGCAACTTGACGCCTCAATAACACGGAGATACTAGAAACCAATGCACATCCACTTACACAGACGAGGAAGTGTGGCAGTGACAGATCCTGTGGACACGTACAATATGGGTTAAAGTACCCCAATTGCCTCTGTGAGCTGTGAATTACAGAAACGGCTGCTGCAACTGTTCATCGTGTTGGAGGCCAAATTAGCCGTCAAACTACAATAACTCGTCCGCTGTTGTCCTGCCCTGGCCCTGTCACTTCAGCTCAGCTCACACATCCCTCCCTCTGTATCCTGCAGAGTTTAAGGACAAAAGAAACAACCTGTCCACACGCCCACCTACACGCAGACACACAGCAGTTAGTGACATTAAGAGCCTTTAATTGGGTCACTTGCCATAAGCCACTTTCCCTGCAGCAGGGCAGACGAACGGGACTGAGCTATTACAGAAAACTGGCTCCGACTGAAATTCAGCAGCTGTGTGTGTTTATGTGTGTGTGTGTGTGTGTGTGTGGGTGTGTGTGGGTGTTTGTGGTTTAGCTGCTTAAGCTCAAAGAGTTGCCAGCTGGCTGTCCGCTGCCACAATCCTTTATTGTTCCTGGCCAGATCATCAACTATTAGGAAGGATTTAGTCGCATCCACATTGCTTTCTCAGCTTCTGCGACTGAGCTTAGCTCCAGCAGAGGAAAAGCCCAGCAGTTAGCCACTGAAGCACAAAAAAGCAGACTTGGCATCTCAAGCAGAGAACTGATTGGCTGCATAAACAAGGAACGGGAGGGACAGGATGGTGGTTGCCATGCAAATTGATCCTCATTTCACCCCATCTCACCTCACCCCATTTCACCTCTGATCTCTCTATTGTGTTCCTCTTTTTTCTCTCCCCTGCCTGCCTTCACACGTAATTTTTTTCTACTTATCTTCTCTTTGTATTTTTTCTCTCCCAATCAATCATCCCAATTCCATTTCCTCCACTCCAACTCCATACTCTCACTTCCATCCAATCAGTCTCTGCAGCTGCAGTTGAGCTAGAGGCAGCTCAGAGGAGTCGACTTGTTCAGATGGTTTAATTCAGTCGTGCTGTCTTGGCTGCTCTTGGCTGCCCCTTCGCTGCTCCCCCGCCAGCTCCTTCCAGACCCCCAGGCCATATGTCTCGCCGCTGCCTTCTCAGCATCAAACCCAATTATTCACTTGGTTTCCCTCGGCTACCACACCCCGATTCCTCACTGTCCTAACCTCGCAAATCTGAACCCCACTCCAACGTTTACCTCAGCTTTGTTTGGGTCTCTTCAGGATTTAGTTTGTTTGATAGGACCCAAAGAGTCTAAAGTGTCTCTATGCAGTTTAACTTTCAAGTAAAACTAAAATGCCAAAATAATTCTGTTAATTAAAATCTAGGTTGCGAACTGTCAGGTCATCTCGGCTTTATGGGAGCAGCCTGAGGCCTGCGGGCTTCCTGGCCCACTGCCCTACTTCCACTGGCTGGTTCCCCCATGTCACGGCTTCTTTGGCCCAATATCTGGCTCACAGTGCCGTCTCACAAAAAAAAAAAAAAAAGACAAATTTACATGCATGTGCGCACTTTCTCATAACCTAATTACTGTCGAGGCCTGCTCCAAACAGCACCTGCAGCATTTATTTTGTCCATAACAGGGGACCCCTGAGCCCAATAAACAAATAGGTTAAGCTGCTTTCATTGTTATCTGTGTGCCGCGTATATGTGGAGCTGGGTGTGTGTATATATGTGTGTGTGTTTGCTAATCTAACAGCTGGCTGAGTCCAGGTGAGACACCGGCAGCAGGTTATTTATAGTGCAGCATCAAACTGAGTCATATACTGGAGATGATTGGGGTCATGGAGGACTCTGCAGCTTATCCGTCCTGTATCGGGGTCACATGTATAAAAGAGAGGCCTCTTTTTTTCTCATTGTTTACAGTGAAAAGGGCACAGAGCAGTTTGTGTGGGTCATTTTGTATTATTTATGGGCTGTTTGGTGTAAGACATTCAAAATTAAGGATGTGTGCGGGCCAAATATGAAAACACGCTGCGACAAACAAAGAGGGGGATCATTTATATGTATCATGTATCTCTGATTTATGTTGGACTTGTATGTTTTGACATTATGAAAAATGAAACTCATGTTAGTTGGTTTTGAGGTCAAGACCCCCCAAAGGGTGATGTTGACTAAAGAGGTTGACTAAAGGGCAAATAGAACAAATTGTTGAAACACTGTTTTTCCTTATTAAATATTGAATACTTCTACTTCTGAAAATCTACCATGTTTTAGCAATAAAGTCAAAGGAATGAGCGCATCTATAGACTGCAAAAAACAAAGAAAAAAATGAACAAAACCTAGCCTATAATAATCATTTTATAATAATTTTACTAATGGCCAGCAGGGGGCGACTCCTCTGGTTGCAAACAGAAGTCTGACTGAACAGAAGTTTATGAAAACTGACCCTACTTCTCAATTAATTTATTGTCTTAGTGAACATTTTCTTAATGTTATTTAGTAAATGATGGTTCTAATTAACATAAACTAGTAGATAAAGGAAGGTATATTTTATAGCGGGGCTACACTGTGACTGAATAGAGCCATAGCTGTGTCCATATTCCAAAAACAACTAAATGGTGACAGTCTGAAACTGAAAGCTTCACAACGGTGGTACGCAAACCAACGAGTGAGCTCACTGTGGCTACATTCATCTTCTATATACAGCCTATGTGCTAGACACCGATGACGCCATCCGGTAACACTTCTCACTGCTGATTCACCGACAGTGAATTAATGGTGAAGTCTATAGTGGCATGGTTTATGTTTAGGATATTTCATCCGACTCTGTATTGGGTGGCTACATGTTGTCTGATACTTAGTTCATGTAAACAGACTGGGATAAAGTGCATTTATTTCTCTGAGACTTGTTGTGATGAGCTGTACCATTTGGGAGTTGCTATGTTATTAGGAAATGACCTAACTCGTCTCTACACACAGTTAGTCATTGTGTGGGTGGAGTACCTAGTTTCAGGTAAAGGCTGCGGGACAGAGATGGTGGGCTCGCTGTCGTGTCTCTTCAGCTCCACCTCCACCGTGATGGTCTGCTGGTCCTCCTCGCGCACACGAAGCTCCTCCTGGGTCCTAAACAGCCACACGTAGAACAACATGCGCGGAGGAAATGAAACGCCAGAACACACGCAGCCACATCTTAGCAACAAGGAAGAATGAGGCTACTCATAAACACGCTGACCAACAGGCTGACCTCACATTCTCTCTGCCACCCGCCCACCACACCCAGAAACATGTAACGCTGTGAAAACACGGAGCTAGCGAGCATCACAAACTTTGCAGCTGTTTAAAAACATTTATGATTCCACTCACCTTCCGTCGTGGCTGAGAGACTGGGTGTGCCTCCTGGAGACAGAGGAAACACTGTCAGTACGAGCTGCGCATGAGGACTGAAGCAGCTAGCTAACATGCACCGTATGTGGGTCCTTAACTGTTAAACTAAATGTGATGTTTAGTTTGTGACACAATTTCTACATAATGCTAAATCATACTAAAACAAAACACAACAGAATAAAGGAGACTGAAAGAGGAAAGTGGACGCTTCATTTCATCCTGATGAGATGGTCGTTATGATGCATTTCATACTGAATTGTTTTTCTGGCTCAGAATGGGCCTTTGGGGTTGACTGAACAGACAACAGTAAGAATAATTTAGTTTATACTATCTGTTCACACTGCTCATATACTATCCACACTACATATTTCTCTGTACTTTTAGATGATCTATTTTATATTGTATCCACAGCTAGATGTTCATATACTTAGTGTTTTATACCATTCTGTCCATGCTGCTCAGTCTGTTTGTCCTGCAACATACTGTACATAATGTACTTTACTGCTTCTTTTGCACTTCTGGTCGGTTGCTAAACTGCATTTTTTGGTCTCATTACGCTGCATGATAACAATAAAGTTGAAGCTATGCTAATCTAACAATTGGTTCAACAAGTCTGTTACCTTATTTGACAGAAATCTGTGCATTTGCTTATTTCTGACCATTTAAAAAAACAAAAATATGCATTATGCTTCAGTAAATGAAACCACAGTTACTAAAGCTTTTATATACTCAGTTGTCATCATTTTGGCTGGGGATTTTTATTTGCTGTTGAGTAACACCAGCTTAGAAGGCAACAAAAACTCCTCTATGCAGGAACTGAAACGTTTGTCTGGATGGAGATCGTGCCCAATTTAAAAAGCTATTTTTAAAAGAAAATGCATATTGAGTGTATATTATAACACAAGAGCATAGCAAAAATAATATATCTAAAGTCACACTTGTGGACAGTTAAGTGAACTTTCAAGTAAAATAAAACTGTAGTGTTATATCTTAGTATCTTAGCAATACTGAAACTAAATTCAAATTAAGTAGTGAATGTGTATAGACTGGTGACCTGTCCAGGGTGTCCCCTGCCTTCACCCTAAGTCAGCTGGGATAGGCTCCAGCCCCCCCGCGACCCGAGTGAGGATTAAGCGGTGTATAGATAATGGATGGATGGATGGTGAATGTGTTTGACTTTTTTATCATCATTTTGCCTTTATACCTTTGACACTTTATATAGACATTATGGGATACTTTGAAAGATTCTGCTACATTTGTACAAGCTGAGATGAAAAAACCACACAAGATTTGATTCCTTATGACCATCTGAAATAAACGTGTGGGTGCCTGTACCTGTAGCGGGGGTGCTCGGCTGTGTCGGAGGGAGATCTCTCAGGGATGGACAGGGAGGTGGTGGAAGAGAGAGTGGTGGCGATGGATGCTGTGGTGGCCTCCTCGAAAGATGGAGGAGTGCATGGAAGAAGATCTGGCCGCCCTGGCAGAGAGAGACAGACACATGTACAGAGATTTCAGACAAAGCTGGTGTCTCTCAGCTTTCTTTTTTTCATATTTGTTGGCATTTATTTCACTTCTTCGCACAGGCTGTTCTGCTTTTGTTTCCCATGGCTACAGCTACAAACCAGGTGGTTGCCAATGATTTTTATTTTTTTTTTAAACAAGGGGGGCTTTAACCTTCCTTCTTCCTTATTTGTCTGGCCTGAAGGACATTTCACTGACATTCTGTGAGCAGAGCAGCAGCTCACAGCTCAGAAAAACAAGGCAAGATCTTATCTTCTTACAGGCAAAAATCATCAATCGTAGCCTTTGTTCCTATCTGATCTGCCTCCGCCTATCTGCCTGACTTGGTTCATGTGATTGCATTTAATGTATTTACCCTCGTCCTCCAGTGTCGGGAAGCTGCGAGCTCCTCTCAGGTCGTAGATATTCTCGTCTCTCTCGCAGGGCAGCTGGCTGGCTGACCAGGCGGCACCCGGACCGCCACACTTTGGCACCGTCAGTGACACACGACCCTTCTTGGATGGAGAGGACTTCAGAGCTGAGGGACGAAGCAGAGTGATGCATTAAACAACAGCGAAAACACACGTGTGAACTCTTTTTTTTAACCTAATCTCTGGAAAATGTTTGTTGAAGCTCATTTGGACAATTGCACTAAATCCCTCAGAATTAAATTGTTTGTTTTTGTGCATTTTTACTTTTTATTTCTAAGAAAGCTCCTTTGTTTTTTGGTTACCTTTATTCTCTTGTTTGATTAGAAGAAGGAATTTGGGAAAGCTGTGTGTTTTAAAAATGAGTGACATATTTACAGAATGTTATATTGCAAAAGAAAATCTGCAAGTCATAAAAAAAAAACTGACAAAGCCAAAAAGTTGTTAAAGGGTCAGTTCACCCAAATCACAACGAATCTCAATGTCAGACTAACGACAAATACGTTAGTTTGAACTGTTAACTAATATCAATCTATTTCTGATTGGGTACATGCCTCACAGACTCCAAATTGTACATGTAAACTTCAAACTGAAGCACAAATTTGTATCTCGCTTTGAAAACTTCACATTCATACTCCTGCGTCCTTGTTAGAAAAGCCTCATAAAAAAACAGGCTTTAGAATTCTACGGTAATAAAAAGCTGCACAAGGCTCAAACTGATGTTTTTCTCCCTCACATGACATTAAGCAGCACCTAATAAGGCTTTTAGCTCCTGTATCTGATTTTCCTATCAAGGCTCGGTAATAAAAGACGCAGAAGCCTGGCATCTGACATTTGCGTCTGTGGCTCTTCCCACACAGCTCTGTCTGACTATGTAAGGCAGCATCTCCGTGTAAATTGAACTCACAGGAGCTCTTCTTGAAAACCGTGCTGCTCATGAACTTGAAGAACCTATCGGCGTAGAAGCCCGGCCGGTGGACCGATACGGTGTCCTGAGGGAGAGACGGGAGAGATTAATGAGACAAATGGTGCACGAGTAAAATGATCAAACCGGTGCTTACAGTAGATTAAAACCGTCTACGAGGCCTTTTAGCGTCCCAGTTGTGTAATGCTTTTCTCTGGGTCAAACCACAGCGACACATACAAATGCGGCAACAGACACACGGAAACACAGTCAGACGAGGCTACAGACATGTCCCTTCATTATTTATGTTTCAGCAGACTGAGATAACACCGCCAGCAGACTGACAGATGACACTTGGTGTTTGGTTTATAGTGACAGGAGGGATGGAGGAGACTGAGGAAGTGAAAAGACAGCATCCAGCATCTCATTTATTAGATTTTTTGTCTCAGCATCACTGTTTGCTCGATATGAGTAACAACTCTGAGTGCATCCACCAGCTGTGTGTAACATGGTGAGAGTGTGGAGTAGCCATTACTGTCAGCAACGGTGACGCACGGGAGGCTGTTTGATCTCCCACACATATCTTGCGTATGAGAGTGTTTCAGAGTGGGAGAGTGGCGTGAGTAAGGAGAAGGGGGGGTAGGGAGATTGATAGGGCTGATTCTATCTTGAGAGCAGACTTGTGATGATGCACAGCGTAAAATCCTGAGTGGATGACGAGATGGGAGGCGTTTTGGGGGATCTGGAGGTGATAGAGGAGGGAGATTGAGGCTACATCCACGCTAATATGCTGTCATTTTAAAACGAATAACCTCTGCTACGTTTATGCCTTGCATCCAGCGTTTTAGCAGTCCTAAAATGGAGACTTTCTAAAATCGCAGGTTTGTGTTGTCGTCTGGGCGGGCAGAAACTTTGCAACATTTTGACTACACGTGAAATATTTCACTTTCATGTACAACAGTGTCAATGTAATGTGCAACATTTCATTATCACATGTGCCTCAGTACCATTGCTAGCACTGCTTTCTACTGTTTTAGTCTAGTTGCTTTTCCTGATTTGTCACGCTTGTATCACGTGACTGTTTGAGAAGAAAACAACCACCTTGACTACAAGTGGTTAATTCAACATGAAAAATAAATTAGAGCTGTTGCTGATCTTGCTGTCAACGTTAGCAACTATTGGGAAGTTGAAGAAATCGCTGGTGTTACTTTCTATCATTGTTGCCCATCATGTGCAGTATTTCCATGTAAAATTATCCAACCTCCTGCTTCATGTTGACACCAGTTTATGTGAATGATATAGGTTTTCTGATAGTTGCAGATATGCTTTCTGAAATGGAGCTAAAAAGCTGGCCATAATCCCATTTCAAAATGCTGTTTTCCAGATAAGACATATTTAAGTACTGCAAAAATAATACATCTAAAATCACATTATCTAGCTGTTTTAGCAAAGTAAAGTTGCAGTGTCAATATCTAGGTATAACTGAAAGTACTACATATAAAGGGGTGAATGTCTTATTACCATTTTACTTTGATACCATAAAGCATTCTGGGATACTTTGAATAATTCTGCTACATTTATACAAGACTGTGACAAAGGGGGGAATCATAAAAAAACGATTTTCTGTAGCAATAAAATCAAACCTGGCAACAGAGCATATAAAAAAACTGTGTGGGCTGGTAGGAGCTGCCAGTCTTAGTGACTCTGGACTTGTTTGTTTATAAAAAGTACACACTACATAAATTAATCCAGTCATGATTTGTTGATATTAAGTTGTTAGGGCCCACATATTTTTCAAAATGAACAAAGGGGTTGAATCATTTCTTTTATTGTAAGCTAAAGTATAAACCTTTACTTCAAATTGGAAAATAATTTGAAAACAGAACTGACTCAGGTTCAGAAAAACAAGTGTGTCTCTTTCTCAAACAAATAAAAGTTTAATCAACTGAGTTGAGTAAAGCTTAGTAAATGCTAATCTTCACTACAATGGCAGAAAATAATGAGGATTAACTTCATATGAGTATGCAACAATAATAAAATATTACCTCTATTCAAAACTTGTGGCTGTTGTTACACGCATATAATAAACATTTGTAATCCATAAAGCTGGATTCTAATGAGCTTAAATCAAAACCACACACGCAGATGTTAATGTTTCTGAACAGACTAAAGTGCTTAGGACATGTTTAGAGGTTTATCTATGTGGGTGTGAAGAGGAAAAGAGATGAAAAAGAGACTTTCCTGTAAATCAAAGTTTGCTAAACTTGAAGCCCATAAAACGTCTCACAACTACGAGATCAGAAAACAAATTCAGACCTACAGTTGATCAGATCTGTTCTTGCATCTGACTAATGGATTCACATAAAACGCTTTAAAAACTCACTCCGTCATGAACCAAAGCCTTCCACGTGTGCTCCAGTTTCTTGATTAGCCTGCAGAAACAAAGAGAAGCACAGTTGAAGTCATGTAAAACATGTCATATACAGTATATTAAGGTCATGAATATGCAACATCCCTGCAGGCTGACGTCTTTAAATGTGCTTAAACGTGCTGTTTGTGCTTATACACTGGAACAGCTTAATCTCTTCAAACACGCTGCTGCTGCAGGAAGGTACAGTATGTATTTATTTCACTCAGTCATACGTATAGCTGGGGACAGGAAGTGACTGTAATTCATCACATTGTTTCCGTGCTGATCACCTGTAGGACTGCAAGATGTCGATGATTCCGATGTAGAGAAGAAGTCTTTCCCCTTTTCCATTAACAGCTGGAATACCGCCCATCCTGAAAGAAGAAAGAAAGCAAATAAAACGTTTTACATTCACACTAAAAACTGTCCAGTGAGGGAAACAGGTTTTGGCATGTATTTTACGGCTACAGAAGGTGTTATCTGACATTTAAACATTACTTTGAACCACAAACTCCACCACTTAGTCTGGCATTTTTGTCTCAAGAATGCCCTGATTGTTGACAGCAGGACTCTGGGTTGTTTTAAATGACTGCAGCTGTAATGGGGATGTTATTATCCGCTCCGTTTCGTCTCTGCCTTTCTTGTAGATCTTTTCTCCACCACCTCTGACGACTTCTTGTCTCGTTAAGCAAAGATCAAGCGCAGCTCCTGCAGAGCTCAATTTTACATCCAATCCTTTTGTCACTTCAAGTGTTCACCTTCGACCAAATAATCCATAATCCCATAACCACACAGAGTTTCAGTGAAGGCACTGAAACTTGCCGCTCCTCTTTCTTCTAAACTGACCGCAGAAAATCAATGTAATTTGATTTTGTTCTCCAACTCCGATGACGTTCCTGCCTGCAATCTGACTTGGTTGTACAAGCAGGAAATGCTTGTTGCTTTAAACTAAAATCGATACAGAGAATTAGTGTTTGTGAGAAGTCAGTCCTGCTTACTCTGCTGCCGTACACCTGCTGCAGTCGATGTTTTAACTGCCTTAATTTTACAGGTTAGTAGGTTTTGGTCTCTTGCCATCCTGCTGACCTTTTAATCTGCACAGCCTGAGCTCTGGCACAAAACGACTGAACGCTTTGCAGGGTGGATCTGAAGTTTGTCTCGAGGGTCACTTAAAAGTGAAGTAGCCTGATTTAGTGTCACCTTTAAAATTTCCTCCAAAGTCTAATTGTAGAAGTTTGTTTATATGAAACTATTTATCCCTAATGTTTGTGTTTGGATGGAGCAAATATTGGTTTGGGCGCTTATTAGATCCAATATTCAGCATTTTTCTAACGATTAGTATCATTTATTTTTTTAACAGACGACAGATAAAACAAATTAATTTAAAAATGTGCTACACTAGCTCCCATGTGTCTAAATATGTCTAAAATGTACATAAACAGAGGCATTTTAATGAAGTGTTCTGTTTTTCTAATCGTATGGCATTTTTTTCAATTTTACTACAAATATATCAGTTTGACATATTAGTTATTAATCTCTTGGATTGCTAATATATAATTTTTGTAATTTTTTTTTAGCTATAAAGGGTAACTTTTACCCGAAGAGAAAAACGTAAGTGTGGCTGATGAGGCTGACAATTGTTGGTGTAAACACTGCAAACAAGTTAAAACTCAATTCAACTATCATTAATAAAATAACTTAAAAACTAATAATTGTCTACATGTGGAATATTGCATGGGAAAAGCAGGTTAAGTCGAAAAGGAAAGGTTTGGAATTTCAGTGAAAGAGCTTAAAGTGTCACATGAAGCATCATTAAAAGGAGTCGAAGGGCTGACGATGGATTTATAACAGTTAATAGTTGAAAGCATAAGTTCTAAAGAATAACAGGCTGTTATTATTACTGCATCCTCCATTTTGTTTCTATTACAAATCAGAGATATGCACTCTCAAATCTTTTTAAGTGTCACATTTGTCACCGTGTTGTTTTGCTGAAGGCCTCTCGTCTCTCTCTGGCTGAACTCACGTGTCGTCGGTGTCGATGGAGCCTCCGCAGGCTGCTCCTCCCTGGATGGACTCCATGGCTGTGGAGTACAGAGCTTTCTGCTGGGCCACGGGCCTCTTCTCGTCGCTGTCGCCCTGGGATCCCTCCATCTGCCTCTCCCTCTCCGCCTGGTCCATGTTGTGGACCCCGAGCAGCAAGCTGTAGTCCATGATCTTAAAGCTTTCCAGCACCTGAGCACAGGACACATACGGACGGATTTAAGTGTATTGCAGTGAGTGACAGACATGTGATGGATGGAAGATTTAATGCACCAGAGGAATCTCATACCCGTAACAATGGAGTGCACAAGCATGCATACAATAAACTACATATAGGCCAGCCAGTGTGTGCACGTACACTCTTCCAAGCACTTTAAATGTAAACGTGAGGCAGTGATTTACAAGACGAGAGCAGGCCTGCTACCAGACCAGACACCTTGTTAAACCTCTTGCTCGTAACAAACTCTAATTTATAGTGAGGGATCCTGGGAATGCCAAACACTCTCATAAATAGACTCTCCTTCCCTCCCACCTCGTTCCTTCTAGTCTCTCAGTCCTTCTCTTATTGATCAGGACAGAGCACCTATTCTGGTTTTCCCAACCCTATTCCTTTTCCTTTTGAAGATTTTCTGCACTATGTGTCCTTATCTCTATTATCTCTTCCCCTTTGGGATGCGTCATTATTTCATCACTTTATCCTTCCTTCTACTCTCCTTCTAATCCTTCCCTCCAACCATGACTGCATAGGACCCCTCCTCCTCTCTCTGGAGACTCTTTATAAGAGTGCTGCATGGATCCTCCTCTCCAACCAGTAAGCCACCCTCACCATCTCCCCTTAAGCTCGTCCTTTCTCTGCGGTTCCTATATGAACAGAACGCAGTGGTGGGGCGAGTGAAGAATCTTTAAATAGCAGCTGTGCAGTCGTCTTTCTCACCAGGCAGTCTCTCTGTAGAGTCTTGACCAGCGCGTTGTAAGTGTCCTGGTCCAGCATCAGTCCATCCTGAAGGTCCTGCATGAAGTCCAGGTCCTTAAAGGTGGGCCTCGCCTTCTCCCTCTCCTTCTTGGACGCTCGTCTCTTGTAGGTGGAGCCCTTCAGGTCGTATTTGAGGTGCATGCGAACCACGCGGGGCAGGACGTTGTTCATCACCACCACGCGGATGTTCTTCCCGCCCGACTGGACACAGTAGAGGCCGAAAAACTTGGGCAGCAAAGTGCGAGGGTTCTGATTCAAGTTCTGGAGAAGGAGAGAGAAGAGAGGGAGAAAACCATGGATCATAATTTAGCTTTGAGATTGATTACAGCAGCTGCATCAGATGGGAATTGATTTGAGGAATTTAGCTGACATTTATGTGGGGAGAGAAAAAAGGTGGTTTTTGCTAAATCAAGTTGTTTTCTGTATATATAAGAGTAACACAAACTAACAACACAAAGGAGCATTTTTCTCTTTATGGGACCTTATAAGGGACAAAAAATACATGAGGAATAGGATAGGTGATATCTGTTATGCAAACAGTTAAACAAGACATGATTGTCAGTGTACATACACTTTGGGTACAGTTACACATTCACCACCTGATCACACCAGGATGTGTTACATAAGAGAGAGTGAACACAAATCAAGATTTTTCTCACACTGTCACGACATGTGGAAGTCACAGGGTTGAAACTGTGGTTATAGTTCTGTATGGTCTGGGTACAATCTAAACACATCAAATCCAACTTAATCTAAACAGCAGAAATACAATCTGACTAAAAATACAGTGAAAACACCAGAAACTACTTTTAAACGATCGAAAAATATGCCTCGTACAGGTTATAAATGCATTGTATAAGGGGTTTTAATAATCAATTTAATCTCGGAGTCACATTTAAGGAATCATAGCAAACAATAGGTTGTTTTTGTATGATTTCCAATTAAATATATTTGGGGGTTACTTGTACAAAAGAAGACATTTTAAGATATTTAGATATTTTGATTGATTAATTTAGAAAATAATAGAATCAATTTTAAAAATGGAATTCAGTTTTGGGCTGCAGGGTGGAGCAGTGGGTAGCACTGTTGCCTCACAGCAAGAAGGTCGCCAGTTCGCGTCCCGGTGGGGGCACCGGGATCTTTCTGCGTGGAGTTTGCATGTTCTCCCCGTGCAGCGTGGGTTCTCTCCGGGTTCTCCAGCTTCCTCCCACACAGTCCAAAAACATGTTGAGGTTAATTGGTGATTCTAAATTGTCCGTAGGTGTGAATGTGAGTGTGTTTGGTGTCTGTCTCTAAGTGTAGCCCTGTGATAGACTGGTGACCTGTCCAGGGTGTCCCCTGCCTTCACCCTAAGTCAGCTGGGATAGACTCCAGCCCCCACGACTCTAGTGAGGATTAAACGGTGTATAGATAATGGATGGATGGAATTCATTTTTTGGCATATCGTGTCATATATAATTCAATAATGCCAACTCATAGCACCAACGCAGAAATAAAATGTAATCTTTAACAAGAACTTCTTCATGTTCTGACATCATTCTGCCTCATCTTCATGCAGAACTCCCCTCTTTATCGCCAATCTGTTCAAAATACTTCAGTAGCCAATCCAAACAAATTAGGTTAGTCAGGCTGGGAGACCAGTAGAAAGATACTTAAATATTTTTATTTGATGAATTGAAGAAAAAAGATGAGAAGTAGTGGAAATAATTAGTTAGTGATATTAAAACAGAACAGATAAAAGACATATAAAAAAAAAAAAATACCATTCCGTGTTTGTCTGAACATATACAACAATCACGGGTAAGAAATCAGTGCCGAAATGAACATTTTTTTGTCTTTTCTAAAAGAAACAGTCTTTAACATGGATGAGCATCTTTAACAACACGTTAACAAATAGTCCGTCTCTACGTTCTGACATGACACGGCCTCGCCTCCATATAGAACTCTCCTATCTATCACCAATCTGAATATTTCAGTAGTCAATCCAAACAAATGAGGTTAGTCGGGCTGGGTGCTCAGAGAAAAACCTGCTATGACCTTGGGACCTGGGCCAGCTCAGTCCCATTAGAGAAATGAGAGCAGAGAGAAAAGAGCGGCTGCGCTGGTCCATATAGTGGAAACATACTGCATTCAGGAATAGAAACTGCTACAAAGAGGAGGAAGAAAGAGGCAGAGACAGAGGAGAGATGAAGGATGAAGATGGACTGTGTGGTTAGAAAAGCTCAGCACTTGGTGAATGACCTTCACGAGAGAGAAAACCGGTGGAGAGAGCAGCAAAACGATAAGAGAGAGAGAGCGGGAGAGAGAGAAAACATGGAGAGAAAGAGCACCCTCCGCCCTCAGCCACATACGACCCTTCTGTCAATGTTAGGAGGGCAGAACAGCCAACAACACAGACACGTGAGCGAGAGGAGAAGGATGGAGAACAAACATGAGCAAGAAAGGAAGGCAGGAGGGAGGACGGATTAAAACTGGAGGACAGAGCGAGAGATAAAGGGGAAATAAATTACTCTGAGAGACTCATAGCGGCGGGGAGAGCGATAAGGCGTTGAAACGTGAGCGAGGATGGAAAGACGAGGCATATAATGGAAGGGAAAAACACACAGAAGGGAGAGAAGTGGCAGCGTGGAGTTGGTTACATCACTGTGATCTGCATGCTGCCCAGAGCCAGACTCCTCAGCCAGCCCACAACCATCAGCCAGTCAGCTGTGGAAGACATGCGGAGCTCCACCAATGGCTGCCTACATGCTGTCTGCTGCGAATACAGACGAGCGTGTAATAAAAAAAAACAGTTATTGCTTTACGTTGTTGTTTCTGTGAGAGTGTAAAAACCGTCTCCCTCGGACCGCCCCGAGCTACAGCCGCTCCACGTGAGCCTGAATCTCTCTGCTTTCATTAAACCACTTTCTTAGACCAATTACACCTGCGAAAATGCTTCAGAGCCCAACTGCAACGACGGAAAAGGTCACAGTGAACGCGCCGCAGCCTTTAACGTCCCTAAATGATTAAATGAATTCCCGCAGTGGTCTTTGCCCAGCGGCTGTCGGCACATTATTAAACACAAGGCCGAGGGGCCGTGAACCTGAGAGGCTGGATTAGCGGCATGGACATACATGGAGCTGTTGCTGGTTGGCTTCATTCAGAACGAGCCTGCAGACTGCGGAGGGGGTGGGAGTGGGCTACTGTTGGCGAAAGTCATGCTCTGTTAGGCTTAAGTACAGTACATCCGGCTGCTGAAATACACCGGCCAGTCTCTTATAAAACCGCATGGCCCGAGGTTTGAGTCGGAGACGATAAGAGCCGTTATGTCTGCTTTATATGAAAAGGATGTCACGCTTGGAGGAGAGATTTCCAGGGTCTTACATAAACCTGAGATCTGAAAAATATCTTTCGAAATGAGAACATCAGGAAAGGTCAGCGTTTAAGTGAAAGAGTGGCCTCTTCACACTGACATGCATGGCCACTGACAGGCAGGAATAACTCGATTCTGCACAGATGGGCCTCTTGTTATATTTGCGAGCAGTACTTATTCACTGTGTTACCCTGTGTGTGTGTGTGTGATGCCTACCATGAACCTGAAATTAGGTGTCAAAGCTCATTAGGTGGAAAAAAGAAACCTCTCAGACCAATAGCTGAAGTGCGGTGGCAGCTTATTTGAACTGTGACATAATACTCTGACATGGAGTTTTATCGTCTTTGCCGAGACACACTCTGTTGAGCACAATTTCTTCAAATTATTCACATTTTAGACACGCTGTCAAAGAGCATCCCCCGCTCATACGTTTTCACTGCGCACACACACACACACACACTTTGCTTACCATGTAGTATCCAGGCAGCAGTTTCTGTAAGAACTCAGCCTCCTTGTGCATGACAGTCTTGATGATGAACTCGTCATCCTTGGTAAGATAGAAGACTGAACCGCTGGCTCCAGGGTTGGACAGCTCGATCAGGGGCTCATTACAGAGGGAGTACTGCAGGGTCACACAGAAACAGAGCGAACAAAGTCATGAAAACGGCAGCAAGGTGACACAATAGCAGTGTTTTCTGAAATAAAATTAGATAAGTATGAGCCTATACCGTTTAAATCAAATTTCATGTGACAGGCAGTATAGTCTCATCACAGCCTAAGTGAGTTTAGCAATCAGCGAAAATGTAAGCCTCACTTTTACAGCCTATAATTCTTTACATTTTCTGAAATTAGCACTACTGAAATTATGCTGAATTAGCTATTAGCAGCTCCTAAAACTCTATCTGGAGTTCAAGCTGTGGAGTTATGAGGAATTAACTTTGCTTTTCAATGATTTCAAAGGGATCCGAGGGCGTGTGTTCAATAAAGACATCCAAGATGATGATGTCCTTGTAACGCGCAGGTCACACTGAATGTGAAAATATGTGTAGGGTAGGTGTGTTTTCAGATTCGATTGAGCCGAGACTCAGAAAAGAAGTGCCTTGAAAACTTTAATAGCTTTCATATAGTGTGACGCAGCTACTGCAGCTCCTGCTACTGTGGACTGTGTTCAGCAGGTCAGATCAGCTGGTTTTCAGAACACTAGTATTCACCTTTACGTTTCACCTCACACAGTATCTCCCCTGTGGACCTGAAAATCTCATCTAGTATATCAAAGCCCATGTAAATGTAGGCAGCAAAAAGAAAAGGTAAAAAAAAAAATGAAAAGACTTCTCTGATCTCTCAACAGCACATTAATGAAACATACCATTCTGGCAACAGCTCTCTTGGATCAAAATCTGTAAATTAGGAGTTGCCTGTAGCGCTGATAATCAGCTCACTTCGTAAACACAGTATATCAAACGCAAACAACAGCATGCCGAGATGTACACGCTGTGAAATCAGGCCAAAGCTTCAATCTCAATAAAATATCCCAAGTGAGACGTGCAGAAAAACACATTATGGTGGAATTATGAGGAGAAACAAAATGACTGTTAAAGAAATAGACTGACGGCAAATTAAGGAACAAGTACAGAATGAGGTGTACTAGAACAGAGGTGGCACGTACACGTAAGTCAGCCTCATTTAGATTTCAAATAATGACAATGCTTTCAAACTCCAGTTTTGTTAATACACACATCAGTCTCCTGCTGATGTGGTGATTTGTTCAGCTAATCAGCCCATTCACTCCTTTTTATCTGTGCTGCTTAAAAGCTGCCCACACAATGTTCTGGGAACAAGTCAGACATTTAATTTAGTATTTTATTTTTTATTTTTTTACATAAAAGCTAAACAGGACCAGAGGAAAATCTAAAAAAACTGAGAAAGAAAACTCGAACTTACAAGCAGTGGTGCTTAAAAGTCGACTCTTAATCTTCACATCACGTAGTCTAATTTAACAGACAGGTAATTTTCTTTGTAGATTTGATCAAACAACCTTAAACCTTTAACAGAAAGCGCTGCTTAACAGACTACTTAACTGCTGCAGCATGTTTACCCACCGCTTTACTTCTGAAACACAACACTAAGGCAGGATCGTTGGAACTGTCTGTTGGTTTGTCAGTTTTCTTATTCTTTGGAACAAGCCGAACAAGTGAACTCCTTCCGTCTGTCAAATCACATAATTAGCATCAAGAGCTGCAGCAATTAATCAACTAGTTGATGGACAGAGAAAATTATTCTGCAGCTATTTAAATGATTAACTAATAATTTTTTTTATCAGTTTTCTAAAATAAAACACTCAGTGGTTCCAGCCTCATGTGAGAATTTATTGCTTTGTTTGTTCTATATGATGCTGAACACTAAACAAATGTGTATGTTTGAACCTCAAAACACATAAACAAATGTACCAAAATTACACCATCTCGCATCTGACAGTCCTTGAACTACTCATCTCTGATGGGCCATTTTTAAGGGAAATCTAAACCAAATCCGAGTTTAAAACTGTCATATTTTATCAAAATCCCTCTATTTTACAAAGCTCATTTAAAAATTCATCAACAATGAACAGTTAGCAATAAAGCGATTTTGTAAAAAACTAGAAAATAAAAACACAAAACTACATTCCTTGTCACAACCATGAAGCAATTAGTGAGTGAGCTGATGTGATAAAACATCAGGGAGTTTTCAGCTGAACTGCAAGCTTTGTTTAGTCAGAGAGGAGACAAGTGCTGAAACTAATTTAAAGTTTAAATAGTAAAATATCTATAGCAAGGACAGTTGCCATTGTTTTCCGGCAGTGGAAGCATCTGGGGGCATTTGGAATAATGTTGTACCTGTTGATTACAGGTTTTTTCCATTTTTGTAAAATGAATAGTAAAAGAAATTCAGTGTTTGTTTTTTTCTTCAGGATTTATGGCTTGTTTACATGTTCTCCCCGTGCAGCGTGGGTTCTCTCCGGATTCTCCGGCTTCTTCCCACAAGGTCCAAAAACATGTTGAGGTTAATTGGTGATTCTAAATTGTCCGTAGGTGTGAATGTGAGTGTGCTTGGTTGTCTGTCTCTAAGTGTAGCCCTGTGATAGACTGGTGACCTGTCCAGGGTGTCCCCTGCCTTCACCCTAAGTCAGCTGGGATCCCTAGTGAGGATTAAGCGGTGTATCGATAATTAATGGATGGATTTATGGCTTTATAACTTTGTTTTACTGCACTCCTCTACCTATAATTGTGCTGTCTCCGTAGAGGTGCAGAAATAAATACTGCAGTGAAAAATGAGCCCATAGTAAGTACACAAAGCAAAAAAACACCCAGACACTGCTTGCTGTTCAGCTTGTAAAACTGGGCAATTAAACCAACTATTTTAATATATAACCTAATAAACAGATAATGTAAAAAATCTGTAGTTGCCATTGTGCATGTGTGGAAACAGCATCGCTGCTAGAAGGCAACATGTGAGCATTAACCAACAACATGAGCTGCCTGTGAACACCAGCTCACAACTGCTCATCAGTTTGGAAAAGGTCAAAGTTTCCAACCAGGAGCCTGCTGACAGCCAGTGAAAGATCAGGAGGCCGGTCACAGACTATGACTCATGTGTCGACTGGACTAACCTTACATACTGAAGTCACACAAGGATCATTTCCAGTATTTCTATACATATTTAGACATTTATTGCACATGCAGGTTCAGGTTTGGCTCTCATTTGTTGCTTTAGTGGTGTTTCTGGAGTTACTTTATAGGCCCTGGACTTGACCTGGCAGTAGTACTGAAAGATTTTTTTTGTTCCCCACTCAGAACCCTGGTTACACCCAGTGCGCATGCCAAATGTGTTGCACAGAAATAAATGAGAACACAGCGCAGCTTATGTAAAGGTGCTCCTCCCAAACACCTCATTAAGGCCACGATGGGAAAGCTGCTCTAAAAAGTGGACTAATCTGTTGTGGAAAGGTGTAGAAAAAAAAACACAGGAATGTAAGCTGCTCTACTACTACCACTACAAATGTGAAGTGACTGGACCACCTCTGGAAAAGATTAAGTGTCACAGGAACCCAAGCCCTCTAATTAGTAACACCATCTATCAATTAGAGTCAATTAGAGCATCCAGTCCACACGATGTTATGTAACGTTGGTACAAACAACCAAACGTGTAACAAGCTGGGAAAGATAGGGAGGAATGAATAGAATACATGCTTGGTTTTGATCTTGATTTTTTTATTTCTAATAAACTGATTCATGCCTTTATCGTAACCAGATTTAAAATATTAATAACGTCGCAAAGTGGTGATGAAATGTCCTCGTATGACCTGTGTGGACATATGGTGATGAGTGACCACAGGCTGACGGAGAGAGAAGAGCGGACGGCAGGCGTGATGCGGTGCTTCCACGTGGTTAGTGCACACGGAGCATGCATAAACACTGACTAAGCAGTGTATCTATATGCAGCTAGACGGCTCAGGGCCGCCTCCAGGTTCTCCTTGCTGATGGGGAGAGACACGCTGCACATCGTCCTTTCCTAACTTCCTGAAAAACCTCTCTCTCCGTCTTTGCTGTCTGATGGCTTCTTGTCCTCATCCCTCCCTTCTCGGCGCTCTCTTAACTTATTAACAATTTCCACCCTTATTAATTTCTTTTTTTTTCTTAAATCAAATTTCCGCCTTTACATCTTTCTGCTTCAAACTTTCACGACGAAGTTCTAATCTGAGGATTTCCGAGAGACTTTAATTAATACAGAGGGAGTGAAATCTTACCAGGTAGTCATCCGGCCTGATGCCAAAAAGTTCTCTGAAGTAGCGGAAGGCCACAGGAGCGTAAGTTTTAAAGCGGAAGTCCGGGAAATGATGGGCGGGAGTGAGATTGCTGCCTTCACTAAAATACAGAAGAAACACACATTAAAACCACGGCATCCCAGTTCGGTGTGGCAGAGGGCTTTGGTGGGGGCAGTTACCTGGGGAAGAAGATGCTCTCCACCACGTAGAAGTCCTGCATCAACACATCTCTCTCTGGCTTGGAGCTCAGGTTGCCCACTGTGTAACCGATGCCAAGCTGGATGGCACCTTTCAAGGCTGATGATGTGGTCTGCAGAGGGAAGGGAGGGAGGAAGAGGGAGATGATTGGAGTACTTGGGCTTTTAATAACCCCCTCAGAATGTCCTGATTGTCTACAATTACAAAACGAAGTATTCAGTAGAATGTAGCCTGTAATTATATATACACAGTAAGAAGATATTTCTCTCTTTACATGTTTAGAACTACAAACTAAATCACAGCTAATCCATGTTCCGTCTATCGCACCTTCTTGTAAGTAGTTTCCCCTGATGCATCCACCCCTCTGTGGCCAATCTTCTTTCCCTGGCCAGGCTGGCCTGAGGATGAGGGCATCTGATGAAAGAGACAACAGCAGACTACTATTACAGGACAGGAGTGTTTGCACCTGTTCATTATCGCCGATAATTTAAATATCAAAGAGTGCAGAGTGGCCCGGCATCGACGAATGAGAGCTTTGATGTTTTTCTCCGAGCAGACCAGGTGCTAATTTTGAAACGGCATTCCAACTTTGGCTCATTTGGTTCCTCGGGATCTTTAATTAGTGTAACTTTAGCTCCTTAATCAATCAAACCCAAACTGTGCATAGCATGAGGTCTGCTCGATTTGTAATTTAATCTGATTTAGATAATGCTTTAGTTGTAGAAGCTGCATCGGATGTTTTGGATCTCATCCGATGTAAATACCTCCGGTGCTGTTCCATGGAATGTAAGGTTTTTTTGGGGGGTTTTAAATGGGCATTTAAGTAGATTTAAATACTCACCAGACTCCAATTAAACAAATTGTGTAATGGTTTTATAGGTTTGCTTTAATGTACTGAACAGTATGTGAAGTGTGACATGAAGGGGATTCTTCAGAACGGATTAAGACCATGTGAGCCAAGCAGTCCGCAAAAAGAAGAATTCTAACGCTTTTTAAATACGTTGTTCTGTCTGGTGTTACGTCGTTAGTACTGATGTGTGTGGGAGAAAATTAATTGAGTCAAATGTTAATTGAGCTCCATCCCCAGATGAAACCTTTATGGTGTGGTGGGTTTGGCAGCGAGGAAGCAGATATTGATGTGAGTAATCAAAAGGTAACTAGAGGAGATGATCACAGGGACAGATGGTGGCTCACCTCTGTGATGAAGGCTTTCTTAGCAGCAGCGTCTGAAAGAGAGGGAAAAAAAGGGGGGGGACAGAGGGTCAGAGATTGGTTCGTCAGTCGCTGTGCGTTGGAAAGACTCCATTACTCAGCATCATTAGTGCTCTCTGTGACAAAGATGAATCCCAAAGGGTGGACGCAGCAGCCCCACATTATGTAATAAGAGTGTCAAACAGAAGCAGGGGTTTGCTGGAGGAGCTACAAGGGCACCAAGTCCTTTGTAAAGCTTTGTGTGTGTGTGGGACTGAATGTGGGGGTTTTTTTCAGCCATTTTTTTGCCAGCGTGGCATCAGACATCATCATTCTGTCTGACGGTCAGTTAGATAATCCAGCATTTCAGCTCTGTCTCCAAAAAAAACAACAACATTCTGGTGCAAATAAACAGCATTCTCAGTAATGCTTGACTATATATCACTAGTTTCACATCAACACATCTCTGCCAATTTTTTAGTTGCTTTACTGCTTTTCAGCCAAACGATAATATACAAGTTGGATAGAGACTCATCCTGGTAACCCTGAAAATGGAGGAGCTTGAAACATGGTGTGTATTTCATACCAAACTGGGTTATTTTCTTAAACCTAACCAAGTCAGTTTGGCACCAAATCTTAACCAAGCGCCTAACAGATAGTTATTGTTGTAAAAGTGTCAACCAAAGCATGAGATCTTCCGAAGCCTTACCGTGTAATTTTGGTGACTAAACTGAAGTGAAAACAAAAACAAGTCTAACAGTAACGACTCCACACAGGAGGCAACCCTAGTCTCCTTGTGGAAGCCCTGCTGCTGACCGCCAACCTCCCCTCCGAACTACTTGGTAGACATTGTTGCTCCGTCAAACTAGAAGCTCACATTGCTACGACACAGTCTTACCTTTTGGGGAGAAAATACATTTCTCTCTAAATGTAAATCGGACTGAGGTTTAGTTGTAAAGGAATTTAGTTTTTGAAAGACAGGGTTGACTATTTTGACCATTTAGGTCCATGGTAACAATTTGAAATATGAAGACTTATGCAGACATTTACAGTTCCCGGAGACTTAATTCTTCTGGTGACCCCTGATATTTCTGCCTAAACACAGCTGTACAGACCTGCTAGTGTGGTTCTCACAGAGTCCTCTTTCAAGGTCGAGATACAAGGAGGGCTTGATGCTTGAAGGGTCATTTGTTGTTAATATTTATTGTTTCTAGTTGTTCTGATAACTAGTGTATTGTTAGAACACTACGCATCACTGGATTTCATGGCTAACTGACCAGTGTGCTTGTGCACAGGCCCGTCGGCTGACATCAAAGGTAAGTAAATCTGTCCAATTGTTAAGTCAGATAATTATCCTTATTTGTGACTTAAAATGTCATGTCAGAGTCTGGAGCCAAGGCTGTCAGTATGTTAAGGCTATTTCTAATGGGTTCTGTTCATTTTTCCTAAAATCCTGTTGGATAGCGAGGTTTTCAGATTGTTAAGGGTCAGATTGTCAAGTCACGACTGTCGTGTAAAATAAAAACACTTTACACTGTGGGCCAAGCCAAGACGAGCTCAAATATATGTGATAAGCAATTTCCACTCAAAAGCAAATCTGATCAAACTTACAAATGAGGTGAAAGATAAACATAGATACATAACCATGCATAAATCTTAACAGAAAAGACCAAACAGGTTGATCACAAGACACTTTCTATACAAGTGAAGAACATTTCAGCCTGATAATAGTTTGTTCCAGTGCTACATGCGAGCACTCTTCAGCACTCTTTACAAGGCTAACGAAACATCATCCACGATGAAACCAATAAATGCTATTTGCACACACTACTACGTCTAGTAAATCTCAGAACCAAAGCAGCCTTACATCTGCTATGTTATTATAATTTCTAGCCTAATAACAGGATGCAGGCAGCAGAGAAAGGCAATCACAGGACTGTTTTCACCAGGACGTCTTGAAATAGATGCATAATTACAGACATATAACACTCTGCATAATAACCGAGAGAAGGGTGAGGAAGTCAGGAAAGAGAGGACACAAGATGAGCGAACGAAAGATTGGAGAGAGACGGAGAGAGGGGATGAGAGAGGACTTCAGACAGAGAAGGAATTAATCAGCCTCACTCACGCACAGTTATTATCATAACTATTATCATTGTCAGTCGCCCAGATGGTGGGATTTATGAAGAAACCGCAGCGTCGCGGTTTGACTGTTGAAAATAAATAAATCAAGACACAGATACGATTGATGAGATGAGACAGTCCTCATATTTAAACACTTTCAGGCACCAGATGGAGCGGCAATATTAAAAAGATGTTCTCACAGCACCGTGTCAGTAAAGTAACAACAGCTCCCATACTGCTGAGAAACAGTTTCCTTATTGCTTATGTCATGATGGTGGATTTGATTACAGCGGATGAGATTTTCTTTTATCACCAACTGCTGCACATGCACCCCATTAAAACAAAAGAAGAGAAGCTAGGGGGGGGGGAGGAGTGCATGACACAGCAGGGGATGGTTTCAATAGTAACCGATGCTACAGAGCAAGGCAACCAGAAAACGTTTGCCTGCGTGAATAATTCTGGTCATTCAGGTGGGAGAGGATTGTACAGTGGCACTTGAGCTACTTTTTAAAGCTTGTTTTGTTTGTTAAAATCTAATGTTTGAATTAAAAACTTTTCAAGCATCTTCAATTTTTCACGCAACAAATCAGTGGCTACAATCTGATTATTGTACAAACTGTTAGACAGCTGGTTTATTTTTTTTTGACAGCAATTTTGTATTTGTGACTAGATAATATGTTCTCACAATCGATAGGACATAATCATCTATAAGGAACATAAAATCAGGTGTGGTTTCTCAGAAAAGCCTTTAGAAAAAGTAATTAAAGCTTTTGTATGGAAACAGTAGGGATCAATTGATATGTGTCTTTTGTTTCAAGGCCGATATCGACTTTAATCATTTGTAATCAAGGAAAACCAATATTGAGAACAGCTACAGATTAGCAGTAAAAATGAAGATCTCTGTGTTTAAAGTGTAGAATGACACAAACTCTAGCACAAAATGCATTTGCTTATTTATCTTTTACACATGTTGAATTAACAGAGAACTTTTTAACAGTTATCCGTCAGTGTTTATAGGCTGTTATTTATGACATGATGTGTAACCAGATAGAAGTTTGGGTGCGACATCGCTCGAGGCCACAGAGTGCTGATTATAGATAAAGAGAGGCATTTGCTTCAGAGCCAAAGAAGCACATTTTTCATCAATTTATTTGATAAGGAATTGGTTCAAAAATTGCTCTACTGACTACTGGAAAAATGCGAATATAGATAATGCCAATATTCAGTCAACACGTGGTGAATAATGTGGTATTAGGAGTTAAAAATAATGAAAACAAAAGCCCGGAGTGGCAGCAACTCAATGTATCTTGTAGGTACATGTTCTGTAAGTGTTTCCTAAGTGTTTTTTATTTTGTTTTTTTTAATTCTACCAGCACAGTGCTCACCTTGATGTGTGAGCTATTGGACACCTTGAAATTCCCCAAGAGGCTGAACAAAGTGTCTACCTGTCTATCTATCTTTTTAATGACTCCCAGTTCAAGACATTCTTGTGATGAAGCCACAACAGGCTAAATGATGACATTGAGATTAACCATGACTTTCTGTCTGGACTCTTTGGAGACTTCCTCCTCTAACCAGAACACTATGATTCAGTGTGTTCCTCCCCAGCTGAGACACTAACAGCTAACCCGTATGACCTCCATGTCGCTCAGGAGAGCGATAGCATCCTCGCAGCTTGACTCTGTGTTTGCAGCTGAACCGATAACCAGCCTCTCCAGTCTCTGTGTCTGCCTGCCTGCCTCTCGTGGATGCCCATGTGACTGAGCCACTGAATAGCCAGTTTGCCACCCCTCCTCCTGCTCCGTCTCGCTATCTCCCTCCCTCTGTCACACACATATTCGCAGTGAGATGAGCAAAACCAAAGCGTGCCAATAAGAGGTTCCTGCAAGCTGGAACATCCAGGGAAGAAAATTTGGGCAAGAGAGAAAAAAAACATGCTGATGAAGGAATGTTTGCAATGCAGATAATTACAGAGGAGGCTCTCCTGTTTTCCACCATGCCTCACTATTCACTCGTGTCCGTGTGCACATGCATGTGATTGGCTGGCTTCGTGTGGTTCTGTCATGTCTCTTCTGTCACGTCAAAGCGCCTGTTCCCTATGCATTTGTATGTGTGAGCGTATGCCATGTATCTAATCCCATCTCTTTCTTTCCACATGCCTGCACCTGTTCAGACAGCCCTTAAGAGTGTGAACGCACACAGAGGTATGCGAGTGTTGTTTTTAAGAAACTGGGAGTGTGTGTATTGATTGACCATGTATGAGTTCATGCATGTGCTCCCTGCTTAAAAATCAAAGCAAACCACCACCATGACAGTTCAACCAAGTCGCACGGAGCAATTTGGACCCACACAGTGCAGCTGGATGGCTGACTTTGTGACAAGCCGCTATCAATATGTATTTGTTCAGATCGTGCATTAAGCAGCAGCAGCAGCCTGTGATGTACTTCAGAAGCTTTTCACAAACTGTATATCATCTTCGAATCTTTTAGTCAAATTGAAATTCATAAACTGGATTCACTTAATAACTTCATTTATTACCCCCGCCATCACGACATGAAGTAAAACCAGACTGAATGCCATTACTGCGAAGAAAATAAATTACGGGAGAGCGGAGACGTGTGAAAGCGTGAATAGGAGCAAAACTAGCATTTCAAATTGTAGCTATTTAATTGGTGTTTATGCCAAAAAGAAATGTAATTATATTATCATTACAAGCAACTAATTGGGAGTGCAAAACCATGGTGCCCTGCAGCTTTTCATGTAATTCTTGACTGATGTAATAACAGAAAACTAAGAAACATAAAGATAACGAGCGCATATTAAGTCAATCAAAGAGGCGCGGAGGAAGAAGATATTTTGGGGGATGTTGAGGGAATAAGTCAGCACATCTGTGAGAACAAAACTCTACCATTAACTATATTTGTCAGCTAATGTTTTTGAATATCTAATGGTGATTTTCCTGTTTAAAAAAAAAAACAAAAAATGCTCTACCCTGACTACAGGAGTCCTATGTGATACCATGCCATCTGTGTTACCGTCCCTCCATTTACTGATAACAGCCACCCTTGTGATTGAATGTTAAGAGGCTGCAGAATGAGGACATGAGGAAAAATGGCTCCTGCTCCACCAGCATGCTGCAGCAGGCTGTAGAGTTCTTCAGGGGATGGAACAACAAATAGACCTTTCCAAATAAATAGCTTCTAGCTCAGTCTGTTGCCTAGCTCTGCTGCGATGTGTTGGTTTATGGCTTATTCTTACAACCCCGAGGAGGGAGGTCCATTACCGCCTGGTGATAGTCATGCGAGGCGAAGTGAGACACAGATTTATTTACGCCATTTTAACGAATAAATCCTGTGTTTAATGCATGAATAGGAGCACGTGTTCACACCACAGTTCATGTGACGGCTTCAGCAGCTCCTGGTTGCTGCAAACACATTTCTGCTAAACTACAGACCAGAACATTTTCTTAGATTAAATAATTATTCAAAATGTAATGCATCGCCTCAGTGCATTCCAAGTTTACTCTGTCTATATGCATCCAAGTCTGGTCATTAATTAAACTAAAAAAAAACCTCAACTCTGTGCAACAAAGTTACATTTTTCAAAGGTTTTTTTCATGACAAAAATCCCACCCTGCCTTAAAACAGCTTAGATCTAAGTCTAAACTGTTGGATCCATGAAACCCTTGCCTCACTCTCCATCCACCAGCTCCAGCACACCAGCTCACCTACACTTCTGCTCAGACATTACAAAACCACTCTATGCTACATAATGATAGGTTGTCATAGTTTAGTAATTCAGCCATGCATGTTGAAACTGGAAACCAAATCTGAAGAAGAAAAATGGTCCGGAAAGCTCCATCCTGCACGTTAACAGGACAGGGTTCCTACATGTGTTTAATCCGTGTTTTTGACGCTGCCATCAGTACATGTAGTTTCAAGGTGGAAATGCTTATTTTACTCACGTCTTCTAGCACATAAAAATACCAAACATCATATGGACATGTACACAAGCTACACATCTCGATTTTTTTCCCCTTCATTATAAGGGTACCTTGCTTCTGACACATTTCAAAGTCGATTTCCTGGGTAGTGGGAGGTCTTTGATAGTTTCATTAAAAGAGTCATGTTTCGCTTCAGTGCATCCTAAGTTTACACTGCCTGTAGGCATTTAAGTATGTCAGCAAACAGTTCATCACACCCACTGGAAAGTCACTCCTAACCTCAAAAAAAAAAAGGATTTGACACAGTCCAACTGTGACAAAACATGATAAAATCCTTAATACCCACTGCTGATGTAGTTGTAAAAGCACCATAAGAAGAACAGCACAGCATATAAAAATGAAATGTCTGCAACACTAACACGGCCATATAAAAAGTCATAAAGCACGCAAACACACGTAAAATGGATCCTTGTCCAAACTTGCTTTACAATGTGCAGGATAGTACAGATCCTAAGAGGCCTACTGACTGCTGGGGGGGACGACACTATGGATGGCTTGAATCCAACAAGGGGTAGAATGTCTTTGCCCCATTTCTAAATGACATTTCCAAATTTATAGCACTTCTCTATTAAGATCTTTTACATTAATGTGACATCTGTGATACTAAGCGGTTATAATGACCTGTAATACTTTACGTGTCCTTGACTTCGGCAGTATACAGTAGATATATATATAAAGACGTATCTGCTCTTGCCTCATGTTGATATTCTTCACACACACACACACACTTTTCCTCCCTCTTGTTTCCATGGTGCCCCAAATTGAGGTCAACCAGTATTTTTATGACGAAAGCACGTGTGCCTGGAATCAACAGACAGATGCTGCTTTCCACATGTCCTCTCATGTTGTTGTTAAATAGGGCATTAGCACAGCCACACAGCAGTATATACGGTGCAATGTACACATACATGTGCATACAGACTACAGCTGGTAGCTCACTCATTAACACAAGCATGCATGCATGAAGAAAAAAAAAAGCAAAATAAAATGTGACGCAACAAGAGAAACTGACGAACCAGTGAAATTAAAGTCCATCAAAACACACTCTAGAGGTAGTCAGCTACCTAAAACACAGATTATTAAGTTGTACAATTAATTAGCAACCTACTTGCCAGGTACCATGAAAAAACTGTGCAGGTGTACCAGGAGAATCTGTGCTATTTTAAATACAAATGCTGGTCAGGCTGAATACTGAAATGATTTAGTTTTTTCTGCTTACTACAGTTCTACATTTGCATTTTCTAAGCAGCCTTACTTCTCTTTTAGTTTGTACTTTTTGCACATTAAAAAAAAAAAGATCCGATCTATGTGGTATCTCAGTGCCCCTCAGCCACAAAATGAATTAACAATAAAAACTGTCACCTAATTGTGTTACCATCACATACTGTAGACAGCATTGATGGGCCTTACTGACGGCGCTGATCAATACCGGGACTCCCTGAGGATGAGCTAAGTCTCTGAAATGACTGTTATCTTGGCAGAGTCTAGGTGAGATGGTGCTCCAGCTATTGATTGGGTGTTAATTTTTCATGTCACAACAAAGCAGCATTTGATTATTGTGTCAAAGTGCGTCTGACCTGACCTACAGAAAGCCCAAATCCATCCGTCTGTCAATTTTAAAAGAGCAGAAAAATCAACAAGGCAGCCTACTCAGTACGACGTGGAGTAAAATATACAGGCAGCTCTTGTGACAGTATTTTGTCGGGTGAACAAATCTGTGGGATTGTAACATTATCCCCAAAAACAACAACGTGTGGATGTTTCAGAAGAAAGACCCATTTGTTCCCTCATGTCCAGGATGCTGCAGAAGTTCAGACAGACAGAACACCTCGAGAACCTGCTTTTTTGTTTTTAGGATATGTTAATTCACGGTTACCAACAGTCTGGTTAACGCCAATCAAGAGCATTACGCAACAGTGATGGCTGCTGTTTAGAGAAGGCAAACTGATCCCAAATCAGTGTCATGAGGCCATTCCACCCTTGAGCCCTTGATCTCAGTTGCTAGCAGGCTGTGGATTTTTCCATGAGCGCACCAGTCTACCAGTGAGGTCCTCATCCTCCGTCGCTGGCGTCGGCCCAGAATAGATAAGTGGAGGTAGCAAAACAACCTGAGTGTGTTTGGATGCACAACACTGAGTCTTATCGGGTCCTTGATGATATTCATATTGTGATGTTTACTTGGCGCACACATATAATGATCTCCTGGCTGCTGATAACTCTGTGCAGGCTTTATTTTTACTGTCTCTGTAATGAACTCGTAACGCTGCCATAACACTGTCTAGACAAGAACAGATCAGAGGCAATGGAAAAGCAACAAGTGATACTTGGGTTTCGAAAAGAAAGTTTAAAGGAATACTTACTGTTTGAAACCACCCTCACATGTGTCTATACTATATATAATAATACATAGGCCTGTGTGAGAAAACAACGGCAATATTCATAAATAGCAAAAAGAAAATTGTTCTATAGAATGTTCAATACTTTCACTTAAATGCTTCGAACTGCCATGACAGCACATCACAGAAATTGAAAGTTCACATGTATGATCAAACCCTAAGTGTGCTGCCTCATTGGCTCATAAGCAATCCATCATATTTCTTGATACTGGACCCCCTCTGCCTTCGCCACAACTTCCATGATGGTCTCCCAAGACACGCTGCTTACACATCTACCAACCCCCGTCTGTGCCTGCAGACCTCCACTGCTAGAGGCTAGGAGCAGTTGTTGCCCTTACAAGATGGACCTTGCAGTCTAAAAACTCACGACCTCGTGTCCACCACCACCAATGCCTACTCAGAGGGCTGACAGACCTAAAGGTGTCTGTCCAGTGACACCTTGTCCAGACCAGTTACCAGGAGGCTAGCCTTGGCGCAGTGCAGCAGCTTCACTTCCAGGTTTGACTTGCTTTCCTTACTTACTGTGTATCAAGGTGAGATCATTATAACCATAATTCAAAATAATCTTTCACTTTCATCACAAATGCCAAGTCATTAAAAATCAACAATAACTACCAATATGCATTGACATTAAACATTTTATTGTGGTATTTTTTTCTGCTATACCACCCAGCTCTATTAACCAATATAACAATGAAGCTGGAGCCAATGGATTATTAGCTTGGCTTAGTTTAGCATAAAGCCTCAAAGCCAGTGTGGTTCTGTCCGAATAAGAAAAACCTGCCTAATTAATTTTCATTACACACATCCCTTCAAACTTTTACATTCATTTTCTCTCTGAAATTCCACCCGCCGTTGCCAACAAGCTCTAAGGTGGTTCACGTCAAAGCAACCCGGTGCAAATGGCAGACATTGATCAAACACATTGATGCGGTGTTTATGTGTCACAGCACCCTGGTTTCTGTCCCAGCAATCCAAAGCGAATCCATCTCTCAAGTTGTCAGGACACTGGTGTAATATCTGCGTGTGAATCTAATGTCTATAATTTCCCCCACACTAGCCATTTGTCCTCAATCAACTTCTTGGATGGCAACCCTCATAATTAAAGAGCCATCAACTTCGTAATGCTAAGCTTTTCAAAGAGGCTTTAAATGTTCCTCGCAATTACGGCACCCTGGCAGAATAATATCCTTACAGCTTATCCTTACCGCTCCTGCATGTAAACACACACACGTACACAACGGCAAACACAGGCAGAGAACACACACACACACTGTCAGTAATAAGTACACATCACAGAAGGAAATTTGGTGGAAGCCAGCTCTAAATACGTTACCATGACTAAAACTGGAACGATGGTGCCGGTGCAAATCCACAGCTTTCTCTCTACAACGTATTCCCTTCAGCATTCCTTTGAATTACTGAACAACACTGTGCACAGAGAGGGAAGGCCACTCTGTCCTCTGTTGTCAATGCACATCATACACTTTGCTTAATACAGTAGAGAGAGTGGGCGGCTGGAGAGGACAGCTTTTTACTACGCCAAGTCAGCCATTATGATCAATACCACCGAGCAAGGAAGCAGGTTTAATAAAAAGCTTCCTGGCAGCAGCTGGCTCAGAAAAAAAAAAAAAAAACACCTCCCTTTGAGACCCTTAGCTTGAGGCTAGATGATGAGTAATGCGCAATAGAGTCTGCATACAGGCAAATATAAACACAACAACCTTTATTTACCTAAAGAACCATTGCTAGAAATACTTGAGTAATACAAGTGAGGCGACTAATTCAATAATCAATTGGTTAATCAACGGGAAAGCTGCAAAGTGCTGCTTTATATAGTTGATTAACTGCTGTAATTGCTTGTTACAGCTTATCCACTACTTGTTCGCTCAGTTTCATTCCCTTACATACCGAGCCTTGGGTTTTTAAACCACTGCTCCAGACAAGACAGAAATATCTCAAAAAATATTTGAAGGATTGCCATGAAATTTGGTACAGACATTCATCAGAAGACAGCCTCACATGGACCTATATGGAGAAATGTCCCCGACTGCACGTTATACGATACTTTATTACTTCTTAAATTTATCTTCTTGTCACAAAGAGCTCACTAAAAAAAATTCTAAACAGATCACAGGTCGAGGAAAGGGCACAGCACCTTGTATAGTCATATACCAACAGATAGGGTCGAGCAATTTGGGAAAATACGTAACTGTGCTTTTTCTGACACACAATTTGTGATTTAATTTTTTAAGTGGCAGTCTAAACTCTGAACAGACTTACTACAAAATATAAGAAGTGTGGCTATTAAATAATGAAACTGGGCTTATGTCAGTCACCGCCCTGAACTACGTAATAAATATTGATCAACAGACATAAACTACCCATGAAAGTCTTAATCTGCTTGAATTGAAAAGATCATAAATAACAGTAATAGTGTCACTATTTAAAAGTTACCCCTTGCATACCCTAAATTGCAGCCTTTGCCATTTGCTAGTTGCATGCCAAAGTGCACTAACGGGGATCATGCACAACAAACAACAGTTCTACCTGCCTTTGACTTCTTGATTTCACACGGCAAAACCTTGTACTGACACGCTATTGCACATTAACTTCACCACAGTTATGTGTTTATGCAAAATGTGCATAAACACGTTCTTTGACTAGATTACAATGCTTACCAAACAGTTCACGATCCAACTAATTCCTGCTAAAATCACATCTACTGCCACAAAACTCTGGGGTTTGCTTTTAGACTGAACTGCTCCAGGCCCTCCTTTTCAAATGGTCTTGGTTTGTTTTGTTTTTTTTAGTCTGCACCAGGGTTAGATTGACAATATGACCCCCATAAATAAACCGCACCAGAGTTTGTATTTACCGAACTAAACTAGTTAGATGACAGCATCCTTGAGCTAATTAAGACCAGCACTGATGGACTGAAGTTCACCTGAAGGTCTGCCAGACAATTTGAACTGGGTATTTTGAAGAGAAAACTGATGCCACAAGAAACAGAATTAGGGATGATATTCATGAGACAACAAACTATTGCTGAGCTGTAATGCATCAATTACTTTGAGCCATTTTCAGAGCTGGAAACACTCCCTCCCAGGACGCCAGGCTTCGCTGTGGTTCTCCCACACAAAACCTGAATCTCCTGAGGTTTTAGTTAGTGTCACACAGACAGACAGCAGGCCACATACAAACCCAGCCAAATCAGTCACTGCTTCTTTACTATCCCTAATCTCAATCCCAGTCTCTCCAGGCCACTAGACTAACTGTCTGGATTATCAGGATAAGATGGCACTAATGCAAGGACAGGTGGAAGCCAAGAGGGCGTCTGTCTGTTTTTCTTGCTAGATCTGTCTGTTCTGGTTCTGCACTGGGGCAACTGGTCGTAAAGGTCAAACTCTGTTAAAGCATTATATAGACACTGGCTGATTACTACAGGGTTGTTTCTCTAATGGTACTGGGTTGCCAATAGGAGCAGCAGATCACGTAAAGATCACATATCGGTCTTTCAGGGTAGAATAACAATCCACGATTCTCACCACAAATGTAGTTAAACTTAACTGATCACATGATTACTTGTGCCTGTGGTTGCCTGGATACAAAACCTGCCACTTTAACTTGAGGCTAATCTCAGATTTCCTAATCCTGCTCCTGATGGTATTCTTTGTGGCTTCTTTCAAGATGTTGGTCTGCTTGTTGCTCTTATTCGTCTGTCTGCCATGCCCTTCTGTTTACAAAATAAGTTACAGAGATGAGTCGTGCGTCCAATGAGCATCACCCCAATTGTGTCACAACCAGTTACGCTTTTGCTTTGTTCATGTGGAGCAGGAAAGTTATGACAGCACTGCTATGACGCAATCTGTACGATTCCTCTGAAAACCAGATCATGTGCCAGAGTAAGACCACCTACAACAAAGACATCACATTGCCCACCTCTACCTGTCCGTAATCCACATTACCACCCACTTTTGCCGTCCAAACCAACCTTATTTGATATTCAAATTGACAGTGAAAAGTGGCTGAAATGACTGGCCCGGCGGTTGCTGACAGCAGCTAATGGCTCCAGTCTAAATCTCACTGCCGTTTGGAGGAGCCCGCGACAGTTACATCCTAATTTCACACTTTGGACTGGACTAATGGAACAGGTGGGTATGAAAGTGTAATTTTTCCCTCGGAGAGGCCTTAAAGCTCGGTGGACTTTGAAATGGAAATTCAAGGTGAGGGGATGCAGAGAGAGCTGTCTTCATTAAAGGGGGATGTAGCTTCTCAGCCAAGTCCAGTGATAGCAGCAGGTTTTTAAACACATCACAGGTACTCACACACATACACGACCAAGAGTCAATAAAACAGCAACTCCTGACAGTCAGCTATGCAGAATGTGATGCCTGCCCACTGCATGAGTCAATACGTAGACTGAGTCAGTACAAATACAGATGAGAAGTAGTAGTAATTAATATTTCTGTGTTCAAGGATTCAATTAACATTATCTTGCGCGCACTCATTAGTGGGAAGGTTTGGAAGGTATTAATACCGTTGGATTGATTTGCTAAAAGTGGCTGCGTGCAATAGTCCCACAGGGAGGTCTTGCTGCTCGTGGAGGAACAGTCAGGGTTAGAGCTGCAGCACCCTGTTCTCTGGGCAAAGCTAAAAACAGCACAGTCCTCTCGGCAAAATGACACACACACATGCACACAACTGCTCAAACTCTTATGCAATTTCAGCATGTTTTTCATTACTGAGCTCCCAGATCAGAACCGAGCTTAGTGATCCTTGCTGATCCTCAAAATACAGTGAAAGCTGTCTGCCAAGAGAGAGAGCGAGGTCCTTTTACGGACTGTGGAGAGGAGCACATGTGGAGTCACGGGTGTGGAACTGACAAAAGAAATAAACAGGGTGGTGATCATCCCGACTCCTGTGCGCTGCCTTGTTATTGCTGAGAGCAGCATCTTCGCCGGCGGTGGTGACTCAGTAGAAGGTAATCTGTTCTAACTACAGAAGGAACATAGTTGCACAACAGCGTAGGTCACCGTTGCTCCCGTCAGTCAAACACCTGCACAGAAAGATCTACAGACACCTGCAGATGTAATGAAAGCATCTTTGGTGAGCGTCGAGCTGAAACCCAGTCTTCAAATCGATCTCTGGTGTCCCTTTGGAAGGTGACAGATGAGTGACTTGTTTTTCTCTGCACACCTACACGTTTGTATTACATTGTCCCATGACCATGAAGCTGTTGAGCAAATTATTCACAAGACAGGCTTTCAGGAAATTGCACATGATAATTGCTACCTAAATTCACTAACAGCAGCAAAGCAAACTTACCTGCAAGTCAGTTATATACTTTAGAAAGTGGTTGTCACCTGCCTTCGTCTAAATGCTGTGTCACACTGCATTTATCCCTGCTTGTATCTTAGGCTTGCCTATCTTCGACACCTACACTGCCATTAAAATGAAAAGACGGAATACAGACGATGTTGCACTACTGGTGTGTGTTGCAGCCTTGGGTACACAGGTGATTATATAGTTAGGTGCACTCCATCATTTACCATTACATCAACACAAAATGTGGCTTGATGGGTTATGCACAGTGTGACATCGCACCACGTGTGGTTTCAAAGCAAAGTACTTTGCAAAGCGACTGGAGGTCCAGACGAATGCTGACAGAAAAAAAACTGATAGACACACAGCGGCAGCCGTAGCCTTTTGTAAAGTACAATGCAGCAAATAACACAGCCTGCAGCTGCTGATCTGGCTCAAAACTGTACCGAAAATGAGTGTTTTTCTACCAGGCTGCCCACTGAATGTTAAAACATGGAGGAAACAGAAAGGCGTCTGTGGAGAAACCCTGGAGAGGAGTGAGGAGAACTATTTTTTCCTACCTTGCAAGGAAAGCAATAATCACACACTGATGTGATTTTGGAGCTGAACATGTTACAGTTTTGCTGCAGCACAACTTTACAATCTGTGACATACAAACCTTGAAGAAATGGAGGGCAGAATTACACACCAGGCAGAATGGAAGAAGTGCAATCGAGCTTCAACCTCAGTAAAGGACATTCATAAAACAGGCATATGGAAATACAGACTTCTTAAATAAAAGCAGTCATAGAACACGTATTACAGATGCACTAATTAATTAATTTTAGGATCTTAAATTATGACACATTATTCCACAGCTAGTTCTGCCAATGTCTGTGTGGCTCTTATTGGAGATAGACATCATGGAACATCAAACATTTGCCTTTAATGATGTTGTCTAGCAAAAGCAGTGACTTCAGCTCTGCATACAGGAAGCAAATGGTCTGAACTCCTTGCTGGGGAAGTCCGAAGTAGACTGGATGCGCGTTTGTTGAAAGAAGCAAAGAGCAGACAGAGCTTCCCTTATTTATTAGTGAGATAATAATGTCTCTGATTTATAGACGAGTCTGTAACAGGAAAGCAGAATGAAATGGAACGATTATTCCACGACCACAACCGTGCCTTAATAGTGTAGAGCAAATTTGCACCTGCTTCTCGAGGCAGAACATTTTCAGTACAAGACGCCTGTTAGTAAATCATGCAGGTAATCAAACACACTGACCGTATCCCTTCTCATTATTTGCACAATCGCTCCTCGAATGCGTTCACTAAAAGGAGAGCTGTAGCGGTTGTACAGCATTTCCACGATGCTACGCCTATTTAATAATTAAAATGCCCCTCACTACAGAAGCTCCACAGTGCCTCAGAAACAAAGGTCAAAAAGCTCAGGTAGTCTTTCCAAGAAAGACAAATCCGACCAATCAAGGCAATACATCCAGAAAGTTTCCTTTAGAAGCAATCTGTGTTGCAGGAATCACAGTGACACCAGAAAACGCAGCCTCAGTTATTGAAGGTGTCTCTGCTGTCTTGGTCCACAGCAAATTCATCATAAGATGGGAGTATTGCCGTTTTCAGGGTCAGAAGGAATTTGCCAACTAGGCCCACACTGTTTAATGAATGAATACATTTTCTCACTGCTCAGACCCTATTAAACTTACATAAACCCTGCAGCATCTTTCGCTGCCACTTCACACGGCTCCGCATGCCATTCACTTTGAGCAGACTTAGACTGCTAGTAACTGACAGATTAGCCATGTATTCTTAAATCCCTCCAAGAATCTGAAAGTCAAGTCATTTGATGTATTCTCTGGATTTGTTCATTATTCATTTGCTTTATTAGGTCAGAATATAGTGAACATTGCGACAATTACAGCTTCCAAGAACAAAAGGGGATGTCTTCAGATGTTTGCTTTGTTAGATGAGCAGCTTGAATTCCAAAAAATATTCAATTTTCTCTCATAGTACACTAATATAAGCTGCAAATTTCTGTCATTTTTGCTTTAAATATGACAAACGGGTCATCCCAATGGCTTCAGATGCCACCAATGAAGTCTGAACTTTAACCTTTGATTTATATTCTCCTCTATTTCCCTTCACTTTCTATCATCTCTCAACTGTTAGAATTTCTGATGAAGTCAAAAGACACCCCCAAAAATCTATAAATGTGGACTTTTTAAAACTGTTGCTGATTAATTTTCTCTCCATTGACTAATCAATTAATCAACTGACCATTTCAGCTCTACTCTAAATACATCTAACTATTATATTCAAATATTTTCGTACAAAAACAACACAAGACTTGATGCTTATATGGATGAAGAAAGCAGCTTAGACATCAGGTAAACAAAAAGGCAAAAAAAAATAGGTGTTAGCAGTTAATCATTTTATTCAGTTCTTCGGAAAGCTTCTCTGGCACTTGACTAAGCATATACTGGGCAAAATGAAGATGAGTACAAACTATACAGGTCACCAGTCTATCACAGGGCTAATACACAAACATGTTGACAACCGAGTACTCGAATGCTTTCTTGGTTGAAAATAATCAACACTGATTCCATGTGGGTGGTTCAGATTAGTTTGACAGCTCCATGCCCCTGTCTGACTGCGCTCATGCTCCAGGTGATGCTTATGAAATAATAATAGCCTGCATAGTGGGAACAGTAACTCTCCTAATTGAAAACAGCAGGCCTTTGCCTTATTTCCCTTAAGAGGGGAGCCAGGGCAGTATGACTTTGCAGTCACATAAGTGTGAAACTGAGCCAGAGCCTCATTCAGTGGCTTTTACAGCAGCAAAGTCATCACAACAGAAAAAAACAATAGAGCCAGAATTTTTCATACGTCTCTCCAGCAGGTATGGCTCAGAAAAGGAAAATCCCTGGCCAAGTACAAGGACGGACAGCAGCAAAGCTCCTGCCTCTCTGTGGTGTCTGTTTAAAATAGCTACTGGAGCACACATCCCCCACTTCCAGGCAAAGTCAGCAGTACGTAAGATGTAACTGAACTGCGTCATCATCTACGCTAAATAATGTGACATCAAATAACCTGGCAGAGGGTCAAATCTCTTTACATCCTCCTGGAACAGGGATACAAACTGACCAGGCAAGCACAGCCACAGAAGGAGAAAGAGAAAGGGGCTCAAGGAGACCTTGCTGAAGGAATAAGGAGGAAGCAGATGGATGGTAAATTCCACAGGAGGCAACACACCCTTTGTGCTTCTGTCAGCAATTCCGACAGGCCATGCCTCGAGCGGAGAACAGGGAAAAACAGGGAGGGAGGAGGACTGATGGATAGTGACAAATGAGTGGCTGAGCTGAGGGAATCACTCACAGTGGAGGCGGTAGATGAGTTGTGGCTCACTCGAGAGTAAGAGGAAAGAAAGGGAAAGGAAAGGAAAGGAAAGGAAAGGAAAGGCGACTATATCTGCGGTTAAGGTGAGAGGAGCTGACTTCCAGTATGGGCAGGAGATAAGTGAAATACATTCTGTCATGCTGACAGGGGACGATGGGGACAAATTGCGACTGCCTGAGGATGAGAAGCTTTGAATGGGACTAAATGCTCAGACAGCTATTTAACAGCCAGCTGTGACACCCACACAACGCTGTACTCACACATTCAGAGCAGCTGAGCTGCGCAGTACGACCTGCAATTACACATACGCAGGATCTGACGTTAACCAAACGTTTGAGTTGAGCTCTTTGACGAACATTTACCATCTTCAGCAGCCAATGAGAATCAAGCTCAACCTTTGCATTACAATTCATTCCCATCAATTCCTTTCCATTGTTGGAGGTGTGGCACTACAAGAACATCCACTGACAACGCCACACTACCAGCGCGCTATCATCAGAAATGGAGAGTCCAGGGCTACACATTTATACACAGTTAAACCCAATTCAGCTGGTTTGTCATTAATGGACTCTCCCTTTAAGAGCCTTCACGAGCAGATGTTACACACGAGCCACGGTGTGATCCACACCTACCCCTCCCTGCTACAGGGCTTATCAGACAAACTAGCTTAACCTACAAATGCTTTCTACCACAGGAGGACACACACGACAATATCAGTGGTGCAAACAAAAACATCTAAGTTCAATGTACAAGCTAGCCTACATTGGTTGAAATGAGAATAGGAGGGCATGTTCAGATAAAAGTGCAATAACATCTAGTACTGTGCAACTAATTCATTCAAACAGTGATAGAAACAAAGATAGATTAGTGAAGTTTCGGATAATATCACAAGCATAAAGCTGGTGTGTTCATTGATATGGATAAGCATTACGATAATATCGTGTGTCAGCCTGAGGGAATTTCATATCTGCTCTTCTCTTGATTAAATCTGTGACAATTATGCATCCCTTACATTTTACTGTATATGAATTTTGCATATATCTGTTTTCAAACAGAGAACGTTGGCTGCTTTAGTCAGGAATTATTCAAGGACACATATTACTGACCAATACTAATGCTTGAAATCCCAGATATACAGCAGTAATCTGTTTATTTACTCTGCTGCAGCACATGCATAGTGTTTACCAGATAATCAGACTTTTGGAGCTACGTATTTATTGAAGGATGGATCAGGTCTGTGTATTGAACCACTGAACAGAATATAGCTATTTTTGGAAATGTGTGAGTTTCTCTATATTTTACAAATATATCACAATTGGCTTTAGAAGCAGAATAAGTCAATGCTTGTTTCATCTCTTTACAGACTGGCTTCATCTTCACACTTCTTTAGCTGTCATGAAATGCCGCTCTAATAGCATATCAGGAAATTACTGCATGGATGATAGCCATCACTGCAATATGCACTGCCTCAGCAACATTTAAAACCAGCTCTACAGCATTAACCGATCCAGGGAAGCTGAGGTTAAACAGGGTAACAAGGTTACAGATGGTGGTATGTTAAAAACAAGACGCCTAAACTGCAGTCTTTCAGTCTTCAATGCTTTCCAATAGAACTGCACCACAAATCACATAAAGCTTATCTTTTGCTGCTTTCATTAACATGTTTTGCTGTTTCCCCAGTTTAAACCAAGTCACTCACAACACAGCACAGATAGATGAACATCAGCCATCTAAACCTGAATAAATTTGGCAGGGCACAGCTCCACTCAGTAATGTTTAACGCTATTCCTCTGAACAAAGCCCGTGTAGGATCTATTGCATGCGATGGGGCACTGAGCGAGCAGGCACACACGTGTGAAATTACCCGAGGTGAATAAAACACACGCCAGCAAGCATGCTCAGACAAAAAAAAGGAAAAAAAAGCATCTGCAGTCAAAGGCACCTGGCTTCCATTTTCCTCCCTTCTGATACAGTTAAGCTCGACTAGCAGCCCTCACCACACTGGCCCTTTGATTCATGAGCCTGTTCTGTGTGGAGGTACTGAGCTCTTGTCAACGTCAGCACTTTCCTCACCAGGGACAATGAAAATCCCCAAACTGCGATGTACAGTTAACATGGCCAGTGAACGCAACATGACTGATAGCTGTTAGACTCGAGAGCTGAGCACACTGCTACAGGCGGACATATGCTTTATTTACACACAGATGCACACCCATTAGTGTGCTTTACATGGCTACATTACATAATGTTGTGTCATTTACACAGCGGCAGCAGCAACTCTATGCTGATGATGCAGTGTTATTGCTATGTTCAATCTGTAAGCTTGGCCAACTTGGGTCTCTAGATAGTGCTGTTAATATAGCAGTTGTCTTACATGCATGCAAAGGAAAATTCATTCTCTTTCCTAATTAAGATTTATTTTTTATTTTTTTAAGTAATTATGAGCAAGACTATAAATGCAAATATCCATTAGCTAGGTGTGATGAGCTCTTGTAAACACCCAGTTTCAACAATTCTTGTAGATATAAACTCATGCAGGCAATCTTATGAGTAGTTTAAGACGGCATCACTGGCTCTGGTTCACTCATAAAGCCAGCGTACAGAGACCTTATAGTTTATTTTACTTCACTTTTGACGAGGAGATCTGACACTCAACAAACTCGTTCTGCAGACTCATTACAAAGTAAATAGACATCTCCAGACATACATATGCAGCTCTTTCCCCTAGAGATAATTTACAACGCATTTCGAAACATCACACACAACAATGCAGCCAGCAACAAACAACCACAACACAATGATATAGCAGCAGCTAACAGCTCAACACTATACATATATATAATACAACTGCTCGATTTTAATGTTCGGAATTGGGTTTAATTTTAACCGAGGCCAACGTGGGAACTTAACCACGGTGGTGTTGTGGTGATAAGCTGCAGGAGGTTACTGGTATAATTTCCCCTGCAGCCAGAGAGCACATATGAGACGGATCCCAGCACAACACACGGCCATAGTAGCACCGAGCAGCCCCCTCAGCTACGATTTAAATCTACAGCCAGGATTAAGAACCCCGACTGCATCGAGGCGACTCAGAAAAACTCTCCAGCCGTCTCTTGAACTACAAACACAGTATATTTCACAGTCAGTACAAATGTTTGACAGGGATATTTGACAGTTTGAACAATCTGACAAACCATTTTTTTCCCCCACATAAACACATAGTATTAGCAGGCATTTTAATATCGATATTTAAATTTGGTCATTGCAGAATTTTAGTAAGGACACTGTGGGTAATAAACAGAGCTACTGAAAAATAAAACTGTCAGTGCTCTCTCAGGGAAAAAAAATATATGAAGGTGTGACAGCAACACGTTTGGCTTATCTACAATGGAATATCTTGTTACTGGCAGACATCTATATCAATTTGATATATGGGATAAAATAATATCTGCCCATATAGCAACATGGCTAATGATAAACAGCACCTTCAAATACTAATAAATCATCACATCAACAGCCAATATGGGCTTTGGTCACAAAGGACATCTTGACATGTCCCAGTATGAGCAGAGAAGGTGTAAATTATAAAATCAATGGTGGCTGAGCTCCATTTAGCTGCTTGCTTCAGATTTAGGGTGCTGGCTCATTGTCGTGACTTACAGGGACACTTGAACACAACAGAGCCATGTTAATGGTGTTAGAATCAGCAGTGCTTTAACCACCATGACAACTCATTTGTGGTTCTATATCTGCTATTTAACATCCTTTAATGTGTCCCTTGGTGTCAAATCTCTTAAAATGAAGAATATTATGCTGTTTTTGGGCACGTTGTCATATTCTTCTTGCTAAAAATGTAGATTTTATGGCTCCAGTAAAAGCCAAGATGGTGGCATGTGGGAAAAACAAATTGGGATTTTAGTGTTTTACTACAACCCGTGACTGACAGGTGGTGATGATAGCTGTCTAAAGCTGGAGAATACTCATTGGAAGTGTGTATATTTTCTTATTTAAAAAGTGGGGAAATAAATAACAAGAGAAGGAGAAATATTACTCCTGGAGAAGAGGTGATGAGATATCCTAGCTACACCTCTGCCTATTTTACACACCTACTCGGCTAATTAGAAATGTTAACAGCTATATTATGTGTCTTAATGCACTTAAATACGTCTGTTTTTAAATCCATAATTTGTTGTTTCCTACTGCTCAGGACATACACAGCACAGAGTCCACACACAGCACCTAACTTCACCTGCTCCTCATCCATTCAGCTCAGCTAGCTACTAGCCTAGCTTAACAATTCCTTGCTAGCAGAGATGAGTCGGGACTTTCTGCTGACAGCAGCAGCACAACAGAGAAGGATGTAGGGGCAATTAAATTAACAATAAACGCGAAAAGGGCTAATTGAATAAACGGCAAAGTACCCATGTCTGCGGCGTCCATCCCGTAGCTAACTCCCACGACCGTGTCCGCATCATCGGATGCTGCGGCCCCGGATAGCGGGCTCCCTTCCCTGGCCTCCGACAGCCCGACCGCTCCCTCGGCTGCTGCTTCCATTCAGCCTCCCGGAGGAAAAAAAAAACAGGCGAACCCTCCGAACGAGAGACCCACGGCGACGAAGCGGGGAAGGAGGCGAGGACCGTGTTTGTTTGATATTCGGCGACAATCAAACGGAGGAATGTGTGCGAGGTGTCCGCGACGGTCCCTTCATCTGTGCGGTGTTTCCTCACGACGGTGGAACAGAGTCCGCTCCGCTCCGCTCCTCCCAGGTCCACTGCGCTGCACTTGCTGCCGCCGCCGAGCCGCTGCTGCCCGGTTTTGTTCTGACGGACGCCGCGGCTCCCCCTGCAGGAGGCGAATGGAACTGCGACCTGGAGCCCGGTGATGCTCTGTGGAGGTCAGCCTGGATACAGTCACACTGAGAAAAGTTGGAATGTATAGATATATATATATAGTTCTTTTTTTTTTTCTTTTTTTTTTACCTCTTCTTATGAAATGATTGTGGCAATGCATTTTTTCCTAATAGATAAAGTGTCGATTTTCTCAAAACTTTATTGATATCACAATATACACACACTGTGCAATGAATCTTGTCTGCACGCTCCCATGTATATGTCAAGGCCCAGATTAGAATCCGGCCCAATTCTGGATCGGAAGATTGGAATTTCAATCTAATAATTCCAAGATTCTCATCTGGGCCAGACAGGATCAGGATTCTGACCTGGGCCCAGATCAGAATCTGTAGAAAAAAATGAAGATTCCATTCCAGGCCGGCCTAGAATACAATTCTGATCTGAATAAATTCCTATCCAGGAATTCTGATCCGGAACCGGCCGGATTCTAACCTGTGCCTTGAAATATACATAAAACATATCAATCTAAAAATCAAAACAACAATAATAATATAATAGATAAAATTAAAAGGGACAGAAACTAAGGTGCATATTCAATGATTTACATGTAGCGCCATCAGTCAGATGTATGATGTGGAAGCAAATATATATTTATAGTGAACAGTGCCTGGCGACACATGTTAACTGGTGTAATGCCGTATACATTCAGCAGCAGTGAAACCAGTCAGTGTTTGAAGTTGTTCAGGAGTCTGATGGCCTGAGGAGTGACCACCCCTGACATGGATCACTGCGTTAAGACATTGTGGCATGCTGTCTACAAGGTTGTCGATAGTGTCAATGCGACAAACTGGGACTCAGTATGCAATCAGTATGTAATCATTGCAAAGTGATTACTGAGGTGTATAAATAGAAATAAAAAGAGGAACGTGTCTGAAAACAAAAATTAATTCCAACTTTATGGGCAGCAGTGTTTGTTCTGGATGTGACGGAAGTTTTAGACATGAGCAGAAATCTTGCTCAGAAAGACATAAATATGTGTATTTTTCAGTTTTATGTGCCATATTTAATCATCATGTGTGATATTACCTGATATTGCTTTTTTATATAATCATTGCTGGTATTATGTTATTGTTTTTGTGATGACCCCGAAGTCATCTTGAGGGTGGCTCTGGTAGTTTGTCCCTCCTGGTTCTGCAGGTTGCTGCACACCAGTGACGCCCAGTGTGTTCCTGGGTTACTTTAGAGCTGGCTGCAGTCTGATCACTCCCTCCGCAGGTAACACACAGTTTAGTTATGGTTTATTTTCTTCCTTTACGATTTGGTTTGCATTTACAACACCTGCACACACATAATTCATGCATGCATCACACACAAAACAGGGACTCTACTGATTCTTACAACCCCGTACAGGCTTGGCTTTAATTTGTTGTGATTTTAATGAATAAAAACAAGCTTTAATCATGATACTTGGTGTGTCTCTCCTTTTGTTGTGACCATTTTGAGCCAGGTCATAACACTTTTATTCTAGGCACTGCACTTTCTCATATTATAGAGACTGACTAACTAATTGTCAAACTGAGATTTGATTACCTACAATTAAGCCTGAGGAAATTTCCCTTTTAAAAATTATTTTCTCAGTCAAAGTGCTTTGTGCATTTTAATGCTTCTTCGTGAGTCTTTTTGTACACAAACCTTAATGCCTGTTTTTCTTGTGTATGTTCCTTCTCCACTGAACATAACTTAGTTGCAGTTAAAGTTCATAGTTAATATGGGAATCAGGTTTTATACACTCTAGAGCTGTTTTACTTACTACATTTTTTTTAAAATTTGTTTTTCTTTCTTTCTTTTTTTTTTGATTAATTAGCTAATTTGTTTTTTTAATTATTATTTTTGTTGTAATTGTTGTGATTATGAACATTATTTATTCAGTATTTGTTGAGTATTTTTATGATTTGAAACATTTTCACTTTGTAAAAAATAATCATCATTTTTACTTAAATTACTATCATTATTTATGAATTGTAGATTTTATTTTGGCATGCATGTGGTTGATACTTTTGTTTTAGTGCCCTCTATAGGTGATCTACTGGACTACACTTTTTGCTTGAATGCCACCAGCTGGTTTACTAGTATATTTATAACTGATCATGAAGAGCTAGAGTCAGTGTCTTTGTTTTTGTACATGCTTGACAAATAAATTAACATTATTTCACTTAAAGATGGAGTGCCTTGCTTCCCCCCTAATGGTCTGAATCATTTTACTACATTAAAAAAAAGGAGACACCCTGGACAGGTCACCAGTCTATCACAGGGCTACACTTAGAGACAGACAACCAAGCACACTCACATTCACACCTACGGACAATTTAGAATTACCAATTAACCTCAACATGTTTTTGGACCTTGTGGGAGGAAGCCGGAGAACCCACATTGCAGGGGGAGAACATGCAAACTCCACACAGAAAGATCCCGGGTGTCCTCACCAGGACGTGAACCGGCGACCTTCTTGCTGCGAGGCAACGATGCTAACCCCAGTGCACCTTGCAGCCCAATTTTTATTCATTATATATATAAATATTATTTGTTTGGGATAGTCTAAAAGGTAGACCAGAGTGTGTACAATTTCTATCATGTTGGAACATAAAATACTACAATGAGTGTCATTTCTCTCCACAGATAATACAACATCTACAAATCATAAGTGTGCCTGTCATCTCAGTACTGGGCTGCTGCACTATGAATCCAGCATCCAATGGAAAAAAACTGTTTCCACCTTCCACTGTTTCATTATAAGCTCTAGTGCACACTTGTTAAAGATTTTCTGACTCACACACGCATACATTTTTCAGTTGACGTCCCTTTTAACCGCTTCAATTATACAAAACGAAAGATCATTGTGCACACGAGTAACTCGGGACAAAACGCCGACCCACAACCCACACAGTGCTTCAGTGACAGGCGATAAATGTCGCAGACAAAAATATCATCTGGGTAAATTCTTAATGGATTTTATTATGAATACAGAACATATTAAGCTGCTAAAAGGTGGTAATGATGTGTTTAGGGATCCTTTCTCATTCACTCCAGAGAACCAAGTGAAAATCAGCTTTGTATCCTCCCAGTAGGTTTGCACGCCATTCTCATCAGGTCTGCTCTGTCCGCCGTGCGGGTTTGTGAGCAGACCGTCACTGGTCTGGGGTGGAAGCAAACTGTATCCACTGGTGCTTGGAGAGGCAGAGAAAGGAGGGGAAAGGTGACTGGAAGGCAAACTGTGTATCAGTAAGTGTGCTGTGAGTCATCCATTATGGGTTTAAAGGTATTTGGGAAGATCTTTCTCCACCACCTGGAAAGAAAACAAGAGACAAAGTTCATTAGAGACAAAACAAATGATCAGCTGGGGATGATGTCAGTTTATTAGCGGGCTTAAACCCCTTTACAGCTGCAATACACCATCAGTTTTGACTTTTGACAAGGGAGAACTGTGCACAGTTTGACCAGAGTGACAACAACTGTAAATGCATGTTGTCAGCTTTAAAATGTAGAGCAGAGATCTTTACGTTGTCAGCAATAATCACGCAGCCACATCGGAGAAGATGAACGTAAAATATCCAAAGGTCTCTAATAATTCAGCTCTATGGCATCTGCGGCAAAGAAAGAACTTTTTTACATACACTTGGGTCATCCAGGGGTCCGTATCTCTTCACCACCTGCCCCTCCTTATTGATCAGAAACTGGAGACACAGAAAATGAGAAAATTAATGAAACTTGAAAATCAATAACATTTTTTACTTTTAGGTTAAGCAATTATTATTTTTTATTATTTTTTGCTTTTACAGGATTTTCCAATAAATCCACACTCTCACTCTCATTGATTATAATTTTCCACTTTGTTGATCTCAGTATATTGAATAAGAATTTATAGTAAACATTTACCTTGGTGAAATTCCACTTGATACTACTGCAAGGATAAGAAAAAAACATATGTTAGAAAATCATCTCATTAAATCATCATCTGACAAAAAACGTTAAGAAGTAACTGATGACAAGGATCTCATACTAATCAATCAAAAACATTAACCCCTTTGTAGCTGAGTGTCACATCATTATCTCTATACACATTAAAATCGCTCAAACAAGCTTTTGTGTCACGAGATAATAACATCAGATCAGATCAATGTTGTCCCACCTCTTTGCCTCAGATTTCAGTTTCATTTTTTCGCCACTTACTTTCCGAGGAAGCCTCTCCCGTTGGGCTGCTCCTTCAGCCACTTCCACAGAGGATGAGCGTTGGCTCCGTTCACGTCGATCTTACTGAACATGTCAAACTGAGCGTTGTAGGACTGAGCAAACTGCTTGATCTGACCTTCATTGCCTGGCTCCTACGAAAGGAAAACGAGAGAAATGACGACTGCTATTAAAGCCCTGAGCTAGTCTCTGTGACTTGTAGATAAAAACAACATTTTACACCCTTTAGCAAGTGTCAATGCAAAATACTAAATGATCTGTTAAATGAATATAAAGTATTATTTTACTACAGTATGCGATTGCTTTTCCTCTAATGCAGCATTTCCAATTTAATTTCTTTAAAAATATTTTATTATTTCACAACAATAGTAACATGACATTCATAGATCTACACTCTAAAAAAATCATATTTGGCCTGAAAAAACAAACAAACAAAAAAACAGTTTGCATCAACTTTTTGGAGTTATGAAAACGTCTAACAAAATTATGTTCAATAAACAAACTATATTGAGTTAGAGAAATTACCTTCCCCTCTTAAATAAAAGGTATTAGTAATTACTTAATGATTGGCAGCATAAGGCAAGTTTTTTAAGTTGATTACTCATAAAAATTAAGTTGTTCTAACTAGTATTTAGCATTATTTTAAAGGATTTTTAAAAGTCTTATGTACTTAATTGCCATAATTACTGACACAAGTTTTTAAGTTGACAAATTTAAAAAATGAGTTTGCGCTTTTTTTTTAAGCAGGTAGAAGAGAGCACTTGAAATCCTGACTTCAAGGTGAAGACAAATTAAGTTATCAAGCCAATTTTATTAAGTTACCTCAACTTGAATTTAGTTTTAAATTAACTAATGCAGAAATTTCAGTTTAAATTACATACAATATTGAGGTGACACAATTACTAACACTACAATGTCAACACAACACCTCAAAATAATGCTTGCAGCTTTACAGGGTTATCTAAATCAATAAATTATATATATATATCTTTCAACTATGCATGTAATTACATGGTGGGAATAAAACACTTATATGTCACTCACCTGGTTTCCAAACTGGTTGGAAGGGAAGGCAAGGATGCGTAAACCTCTCTCAGCGTACTTGGCGTGCATCTCCGCAAACTGAGAGTAGTTTACTGGGGTTTTACCTCATTTAGAGGCAACGTTGGTGATGATGACAACATTCCCCCTGAAAACACAAAGAGAGATGACCTCAGTCAGTTTTTTTTTTTTTTTTTTTTTAAACAGCTGTAGGCTTTAAATGGGATGATGCAGCAAAATTAGAAAAACAGCATGACACAGATAAGGGTACCTGTATTTTTCAAGGGAAACCAAGTTGCCATCAATATCTGTTGCTGAGAAGTTGTAAATCGATGTTGCTGTCTGCCACTCCTCTGGTGGGGAAGACTGTAAAGTAAGAGAAATGGGTTTTAAAAAAAAAGGGATACAAGCTTATTTTCAAAATGCAACATCATACATTGTCTGTAAATACAAACATGCCAGCATTCATACTTCTGTTCTCAGTTATTAATATTAGATAACTAGAAGGACAGTTGGAGAGCTCATCCCTTCCCAAGAAAGATGCCCTATCTAACATTTGTTGTTATTATAAAGACAGAGCCAACATCTGATGGATTCTTTGCTCCACCTAGTAACCAAGTTTCATGAAAATCGATGCAGTAGTTTTTGCGTAATCCTGTAAACGGACAGGCAGACAGACAAACAAAACATACTGTCCTCGGTAGAGCTAGCAAGAGATAAACACCAACAGTCATTAATTATATATATTTCCTCTGGAGAATTAAGTAAAAAACTGAGGGGATAGGATGATCCTGGGAGTAAACAAATATTACAATATAAATACATCAAACATAGCAAAAAGCTACATGAAAATAAAAAATAAACTCATGAACACAAGCTGAAATTCGCCAAAAGCAAGTTCCAGTCGTGCAACATGAACCAGCGTTTCAGTCCTAATCTCAGTGTTTCTTACCATAGCCTGCAGCAGGACAGAGAAAATCACTGTGCACCCTATCAGGCGCATGACTGCACTTCAGTTAGTTCCACTGAAGGCAGAGCGCAATCAGATCTTTAAACCCCTCAGTGGCTTCAGCTGCAGCCTCACTGCTGAACCTCAGTCTCCCTACTGAGAGCTCACGCCTTGCAGTCTCCTCATGTAGAGGGAGCAGGTGATCATTAACTGGACTGATAGGCTGTGATTCTCCAATAGGTCCCTCTCTGCTCCTGACAAATGAATCCAGATCAGAAATATATGTGTGCTGCAGTCCACAGTTCAAGGTTTTATCTCATGAAAAATGGGCCACGGGAGGGTGGGTTCCATGTGGCCGGGGCAAAGAGCAACAGTCTGAATAAACACATAAACTCATTACGTAATGCGATTAATATCCGAATAAGAAAGCAGCACACACAAAAAGTGTTACACCTCAGCCAGATATAAAAGTCACTGCCAAAAACTCCAAAAAAAACATTAGCTCATTCTACCAAATAATCATAATCCAAGAAAACAACAGAGTCAGTGTCTGGAGCCGTTATAAAACTGGCAATTATGTGTGATGAAGTCGAGTGGAAGTGCTGAGCAAAGCATTGCACAACAAAATCACCAGTTAGGCAACGCGTTGATCTAATTGAGATTATTTCACATGTTTTGTGGCAAATCTGCATGGAATTCATTGCCTGATCTTGCTTGAGTGAACAATTAAGCACCAAAAAAAAAAACACACACACAAAAAAACTGTGATAAGCTCCTAAAATATTCACAGTAAATAAGTAAAAGAAACCTCAATGCTTTCCCCACCATTGATAGTTTAGAAGGTTTAGATGCTGCAGGAGGTTGGAAACCTGAAACAAACGTTCACCCTTGGAATGAGCTGCCACAGAAAACTTGCAGACATGAAGTGGCGTTTTGAAACCTTTTAAAAAGTGCCTGTGCCTGTCCCCCTGCTTCCCCAATGATAAGCCTATCAGCTGGCAGCAGGAGGAGTGCTGCTGCAAAAACATCCGGTGTCACAAACCGTAATCACATTTTTTGAACCTTTTATTTTTCCACCATCCAACACTCTGGTAATATGCAGGTGTAAATTAAAACTCTTAAATGCACAGCTTATGCATGGTGCTTATGATCATAAAAGTGCACCAACATTTTAGGAAACTGTGTCGGACTTGTTATTCAAAGCGACAAACATAGACAGCTGATTGACTCCAAAATAACAATAGATCTTATGAAAATGTTATGTTTTTTTTTTAAATATGAAAGAAAAATGTAGGTACAGGTGCCTGCTCGAGACATCGCTGTTACGCAATTTAGAAAATCACAGGAAACACACACACAGCACGCAGCCTATCAGTAAAGGTTTACGTTACCGTTGGGGATAAAACAAAGTACAGTACCATCGCCAGTAGCACTCCGCTGCTCGCCACGGCCCCAAATATCAAAATAACATACAATGGCCTCATTTTTGTTTTAAAGGAAGCTTCATGTTACACAAATTCTTCGTTCATTGCAGCTGTAGACTCCGCCCTGCAGCGTGTTGTGAAACAGGACGGTGAACAAAGCAGGACCAGTATATCTGCACCTTAATTTTTGCATAATAATAATAATAACGATTATAATAGTAATAATGACAGCAATATATAGTATATATATATACAATATAATAATAATATAAAAATAAAATAATAATATATAATATAAAACGTATATTTTGTGAAGCTCCGCCCACCTACTATTCTGTGCGACGTCATCAGCCTGAGTCGGTGCACCAAAACGTGCGTCGCGTTGTATTTTTTTCCACATAGGAGTGAAAGTAATACATTCATTTAAAAAAAAACTTCACGTTTTAGATTAATTCTAGAGAAAATAAACCACTCGGGACAGTATGGATGACGAAGAGGAAACATACAGGCTGTGGAAGATCCGCAAAACCATCATGCAGGTGCGTAAGTGTTTATTTTAGCATGTTAGCTTAGCCTTTAGCTTACCACAAACAGCGGTTGGATACTAAGTTGACTTGTGTTTTTTCGTGTGTGGGGGGTAGTAGATAGACAATACATTAACAACCCATGTATTTTCAGCTGTGGTTTATGCCAGTGTAGTTTAGCAGCAACTGAACGTAATCAAGTGCCAGCAGTAGCTGGTTGTACAGTGCCAGTCTGAGCTCCAGATGAGCCTTTCAGGAAGTGGCGCTGTCAGGCAGCAAATACACGTTATGAAGTACGGTGACACAGTTTTGTGCCTCTGCTGTATCACTATAATATAATGATCATACAGTCAAGTCGCCATTATTTATTTAGCAATTTTAAAACATCAGACGCTGAGCCAAAGTACTTTCTAGTAGAAAATGATAGAAATGAGCTTGGCGTCACGAATTTATCAAACAAGTTTAATATTGAGGTAAAGACCACACTGAGTTTGTACCTTTAGACAAGTGATTTCAGAGTTACAGGTAAGATCCTGCAAAATATGTACTTATGTATCTGAAAATGAACCATATTTGAATGTTAAGGTAAAGACCTTACAATAGTATATATAAATAAATAACCTTGATTTAAATGTCAAGACCAAACAATATTGCCTAATTTAAATAGTAAAGTTAATAACCCACAACAATATATATTTGCAATACAAATGTATCTGGTTAACTAATTGTTAAGGTAATATTATATAGTACATAAATGAACCTGACTTAAATGTTATGACTCCACAGTATTGAATGTAATGCCAATTTGCCCGACCAAATTAAATATAAGGTTAGGACCCCGCAATGTTATAAAGAAATCTCCAGAGACCTCCAACAGAACCAGGCTCCAGAAGGGTGGTGGTCTGTCTGGACTGGTTGGGGTGAGGATAAAGAGGAGGGAAAAAGTGACGGCAGATACAAACAGACACAAGAGAACTTAAAGACCAGACAGGTTGGTGGATTCCGTCGCTGCAGATTAGACCCATGCAGCTAAAGAGGCATTAATTCCTACTAATACATAAAGCACAAACTGTAGCTTTACATCACTGCTAAAGGAGGTTTACAGTCTGAGATTAAAAGGCTGCCTGGGAGCCTTAATCCACTCTTGCATGCCATGTTCACATTATTTTTTAACCGTGTACACTCTAACTTTGTGCCCTCACCTACACCCACAGCTCTGCCATGATAGGGGCTATCTGGTGACACAGGACGAGTTGGATCAGACACTGGATGAGTTCAAGAGTCAGTTTGGAGACAAGCCCAGCGAGGGGCGTCCCAGACGGACAGACCTCACCGTCCTGGTGGCACACAATGATGACCCCACTGACCAGATGTTTGTTTTCTTTCCTGGTATTTACCTAACTTTTCTTTACAGAAATACACACCTACATAATTTAATTAGTGATGATAGTATAACCTTGACTTTAGGTCTGCTTGTGTGACGGCCATAGTTTAGAGACGTTATTAAATCAGCTTTGTCTTCTCCCCATCAGAGGAGCCCAAGGTGGGGATCAAAACGATTAAGATGTACTGTCAGAGGATGCAGGAGGAAAACATCACACGAGCAATCATCGTTGTTCAGATGGGGATGACACCTTCAGCAAAACAGGTAAACAACAATTTGTTTAGACGAGGCGAAAAGGGAAAATTAGTGGCTCCTGTAATTATGCTGTGTCAGTTTTGTCTATATTTCACTTTTACTCTGTATTGAATGTCATCGTCATAGTAAATGTATTAATATAAATATCTCTTACAGTCTCTCGTCGACATGGCACCCAAGTACATACTGGAACAGTTTCTACAACAGGAGCTTCTTATTAACATCACAGAGCACGAGGTAAACAACTTACTGTCCACTGAATTAAATCCGTTTATCAAAGTAAACTCACCATCAATGGCTCCTACATTTCTGTTTCTAATGCATCTCTCACTCGACTTTCAGCTTGTACCCGAGCACATTGTCATGACAAAAGAGGAAGTGACTGAACTTCTAGCAAGATAGTATCCTTACACACGCTGCGCTGTTTACTTTATAAATGGTGACATCATGTTTCTGCATTATTTGGTGCAAAATATGCACTTGTTATCCTTAACATTTTTACCTCAGTAAACTAAAGGAAAGTCAGCTGCCAAGGATCCAGGCTGGGGACCCCGTGGCTCGCTACTTTGGATTGAAAAGAGGACAGGTAACGCAGCTGGATGAGTAGCTGTCACACTGCATGACACATTAATCTAAACCGATGAAAAGCTTTTCAGTCTCCCTTGTTGTAAGACATGATGTTTTAAAACAATATGATGCAGATTTTTTCGAATTTACAGCGAAGAGCCGATGTTCCCAAATCTTGGCAATGTTTTTATGAATACAGATGTTGGCTAAGGCTTAAAAAAACAAGACCCATGTTGTAATAAAGTAAACTTATATACAATACAAGAAAGTTGCATGCATGTGTTGTTTTTATAAACCCATATCCAAACACAGGAACATGAAAATTATGTTTACAGTGTCAACAGTAAATTGCTAATTGTAACTGACAGTGAAACAGAACGCTGTCAGCTGTGTGGTTATCTACCAGTGCTCAACCAATATTTTTGCATTTCCAGGTAGTGAAGATCATCAGACCCAGTGAAACCGCTGGAAGGTACATCACATACAGACTGGTCCAGTAACAGACGGGTACGTATTTACAATTTTCTATCAAGCTGAAACAGACACACTAATGTGCATAATTATGATATGTTTTAAGTATATGTATATATATATATATTAGAATTATAGTGATATTTATAGTATTTTTGTACTTGTGCTCAACCTTTTTGGTCAGAAAAGCTTCGTCATGTTCACCACAATTTGTTTACTAGTAAGAATGTTGCAACAAACTTCTTAGAAAAGTCACACAGACGTCAAACACTGTCTGTACTAACAAACTCAGGCTTAAACAAGCAAAATAAATGCATCATTTGACTGCAGTTTTGTAGACATTTGTAATTTTTTTTAAAAATTGTTTTTCTTTGCCAGTTGCTCCTCTGGACCAACATTTCGGACCAGTGAAGGAAACTCAAGGTCCTGTAATTTTATACTTCTACTTTTGACTTGTTTAGATTTAAATATTTCTTGTAATTACTGATTTTGTAAAATAAATAATTTGAAATGGAAACACTTTTCTCATTCTTATTTCACGTAATCTATGTACACTTAAAACAATACTGTACATTGTGCTGTAATGGTGGTAGATTCTTACCTTCTTTTTCTTTCTGAAAGCCATGTTGTAGCTGCTGTCAACTGCCGCTTATTGAACAGCTCTGTTAATTTGCCTCACATGGTACCACCTCCCTGTTATCTATCTGATCTGTGTTTGCTTCCTGTTCTCCATTTTCACTTCATCTGTAAAATACACAAACTGTCAGAACAAGGTCGGAGGTACAAAACTACAATTTTAAAATAAATGAATTTTATTAAAACTGACCAAACATCCATAACAAAGAAATACAGGCAACATTTATAAGAAACTGCTAAATTATTTTAAGTTTTACGGCTGAAATATAAACCAGCAACACTTTAAACAAAAGACTCTTCTTAACAAGTTAGCGTGTCGTACACATTGTGACTTGTTAGACACTTCCAGAAGGAGAAAAATGCATTAAAGTACAAAATGATGAAAAAAAAGGAGACATTTTTAATAAATTGGCTCAAACCTTTTGAAATGACAGGAATAATAGCATCAAAGGGAAAAAAAAAAGCATGCGGACGTTTTACTGCCAGGACAGATCAATACAGTCGCGAACATCTACACAGATTAAAAACGTAGAATTTCATCTTGATGTACAAAACATCCTTTTCAAGTTGACATTTTGCTTGATTTTAATGTATAAAAGTCGGATTCCTGTTACTCAACGTTACCTGACAGGCTTCACACACAAAGATTTTGGTAATAATATCAGACAAACTCAGGCTCAGTGTCCCGGTTTCTCGTCAGGGGTAACTTCTTTCCACACAGACGTGCCACTGGACGCCCTGCTATGCTCACTACAGGAGAATAAGGAGGGTTGTTGTTGTTGTTATTGGACTGGTTCACATTGAGCTCGGCCATAGAGGCGCTCAGCTCCTGCTCTGCTGCCGTGTCGTCATCTGGGGGTCCGCTGTCGGGCAGAGCGGGGGGCTCTCCTCCCTCTGGGTGTTCCTGGTCCTGATCTTGTTCTGGGTCGGTGTGGGCTGCAGAGTGAGAGGACAGGTCCAGACTGTCCCTGTAGCTCAGCTGGTCTTCGTCCACGCTCACCTCGCTCTCCTGCTTCGTCAGGCTGCGGGAGTTTCTCTCATCCAGCTCTGAGTCCGAGTCGGGAAGCTGCTCGCTGGAGCCCAGTGACCCCAAAGAACTTCCTGAATAGAGATAAAAACATGACAGATCTATGTTCTGCCCGCAGAAAACACCTGGAACTGAATGGAAACAACAAGAATAGAGGAAGCTATTTTGGGTCATTCCACCTCAGGTCACCATCTCATGTTTGTCAGACAGTGTCTTCTGTGCATACGCATGCTGTATTAAGTATATAGTATAGCACCACTTTTCATAAAACTACTGGAAGGACTATGAGTTGGAAAACCATTTTTTTTTCTTTAGCCAAGTAACAACATTAAAGAACTCTTCCAGTTGTTGTCCTTATATTAGCCATAAAGGGAAAAAAAACATTTTTTTAAAATTTATAACTTTTGTTTTAAAGTCTGCCTCTGACTGGCACCATACTCTGTATATTTAAAGCTCTTATCGGTGCTAATCACAGGAAAAACATTCAGCCTCTCAAGGTGAAAAATAAAAGCTTTGGTTGGTGGATTATTGATTTAAGAAAAAAAAAGATCCAGTTTGCACTATCATATGACTGGTTTGTATTTTTCTATGAAAGCAGGATTGATAAAAAAACAAAACAAAACACATGTACATATCTATAACCGTACAAAATTTCAGGATTCTAGCTACAATATTTTTCAAGCTATTGCACTTCAAACGTGGCTCTTGGAGTGAAGAAAACGATGCAAAAATGGACATGACCCCACCATTATTTAAGAATTTTTATCTCAGAAACTAATGTTACCTATAATCCCAGAGAGAGAAAAAAACATCTGTCAAATTGATGATGGTCAGGCATGGCGCTTCGGTGAATTGAAGCAGAATGACCCTTTTATTAACAGCAGCTTGGCCTTTGTTAAAACTTACCACATCCTTCCTCAGTTTTCTCAGAATCTGGCTTGTTTTGCTCCTCTCTGCTGCCGTCCTCTTCTCCATCACCAGGACTCCCCACCTTCTCATCTCCAACACTTTCCTGAACCAGGAGGAAGTGGAGAGATGATCATCAGCACACAAGACATGCCGTCAGAATGTTATTTGTTTGGCTTTGTGTTACCGAAAGCATATCAAACATGCAAATGTAAAACCTTGTTGAATGTCATAACTGCTGACATTAAAGCGCTTCTGGTTTTTTTTTAACCTCTTGACTCTGTCTGGGAAGAGTTACACCTATTTTTTGCTGTTGTTTATTTATTGGTAGCTTCCTTGCACATCTTTCACAACTGTTATTTTTTTTAGAGTTCCTTAAAATATATTTTCCCCATGACGTTTGCAGAATATATTTAGAAAAAAAAGCAAATATTTGTTGACTGTCATGAATCTCCAGAGCCATGAAACAAATAGTTCCTTTCATTGCTTCTTCATTTATTAGACTTGAATTTCATGCAAAGGTCCAAAAAGTGTCTTTGTTGTGTCCAGTACACTACACCTCTAAAGTTTGAATTACAAAACGCTTCCTACAAAACACACAATACGCTCTCATAGTTCTACCTGCGGAGGGGGGTTGGAAACAGGGCGGCTTTTGTTGGACTGAGAACTTTTGGACTGGAAGATGGATGAATAGAAGACTATGAGGGCCTCCACGATGCGGGCCTGGTGGGGGTAATCAACCAGGGAGGACAGCGATATTGTGGCCCCGGTCGGACGGGGACGCATCAGGGAGGGACCGAACACGATCCCCAAGTTACTGGGGCTCATCTTGTTATCTTCCTCCAGCTCTGCGATCCTGAAATGAGCAGAACAAGAGAAAGGAGGATTAAAGATGAGTGGCTGCACCCAGTACAAGTTTTGTTTTCTTGCCGTTGCTGACCTTCGAAGGTGGCGAATGATGTAGCGCAGCGTAGCGATGTTCGCCTTGGGCAGGTCCTTCAGAAGCTCCTTCAGGTTGTCCACCAGGACCAGAACTTCAGGGTCGGTGTTGGGGCCCTGGTCCACCAGCTCCGGCCCCCTGACCACTGCTGGGTTCGTGACGCTCGTCTCGGCCTCCTCTGCCTCCGGTGAGTCTGCGTCACTGTGCAGACTCTCTTTGGCAAAACCCATCAGCTTGTTGTACAGACGGAAAGGCATGATGGGCTCAGGCAGCTGGGGAGGCAGGAAACAGGCAAAAGGTCCGTTAGAGAAGCTGAATTAAACATAAACATATTAAACTTTCAATGTATGGTTGAAGAGCATTTTAATTATATGGAACTAAAGAAAACAGGGATTAATTAAAATAAACTCCAGCAAGAACTGTTGTTCAGGTAAAGTAATAAAAACTATGTATTTTGCTGGACAAACTACAATCTTTATCTAGTTATTATTATTTATAATAATAATAATAAATTTATAGGTGGAATATTAATTATTACACGAACTCTGGAGACTATTGGATGAATACATAAAGTGTTTTATAATAATATATTATAAAACTTCACTTCATTAAAATTAATCAAATCTATGAAATCCAGTTGAAAATGAAAACGCTGCTCTTCACATAATGTCTTATTTATATCTGCAGTCCCTATTATATGGTGTATATATATCATTTTAAGAATTATTCATATTTGCTTGTGATTTACAGACTTGTCAGTGAATGTCTCAGTAGGAGGAATATGATCACTTTAATTAGTTTATCTCTTTATCCTATTTCTTTCTTTCCTATCTGGTAATACACACACATAAAATTAAACTGCATTATCATATTTAAGTGATGATCACCAAGTACAACCCTTTTTTTCTGAGTCTGTTTGTGAATTCCATGTATGTGGGGTTACATGCAATCAATTAGAATGCATATAAAGTTTATCACCAAAAAGAAACCAGGAAAGCCAACCCTAAATCTCCAACTACAGATAATTATACAGATGTTGATGCAATGGCTTCTTGATATTGTCCCACTAAAACCTTAAAGAAATAGAACAAACTGATCAGGTATTTGGTATTAGTTTCCATTTATCTATCTATCTATAAAGTCAGTTAAAATACGTGTCCATGCAGCTGGTGTCATGTGTACCTGTCTGAGGTAAAGCTTGAGGACGTTGCTGATGTCGTGAGGTGAACACTGAGACAGCTCCACCAGCTCTTTGCCGTTCTCGAAGGCCTGACACAGTTTCTCCACGCGAGTCTTCACTCCGTTCACCCTGTAGATGCCCTGCGAGGAGGAAGCAGCGGTTCATACCAGGTAGCTCAAAATACGTCTGTGCTTAAGTCGAATCCTCTACAGTTACATACAAACGTGCTGTCTCACCTTCATCTTGAGCGCTCGTCTCTCTATCTCTGAGATGCACTTGGTGATGATGAAGGGGATGCCGTCGCTGGCGCAGCTGGCGACCTGAGAGAAGTCTCTGCCGAACAGCTGCAGTCGGCCCTGCAGCTTCTTGTGACCGCACTGGATGGTCAGAGTCTCCAGACAGCGCTTGTGGCACGAAAGGAAACACTGAGAGGACAGAGAAGAAATAGGTAACCTTAAAACCACCATAAATTCTTAAAGCATGCCTTCTTTAGGGCTTAAGGACAAAACCAAAACCCCGTCTATAAAACCACAGGGCCACCTGGATGCTCATATATCCACAGAAGAATCACAAATATACAAGAAATGTACGAATGTAAAGAGAAGCATGCAAAACATATGAAAGAGAAGACCAAATGTCTCTGATCATATATAAAACAGGGTTACTAAAGCAGCGCATTAAAATATGTAGCATGGCAACTATTAAAGGTGGAATAAATGTTGCTTGTGTTAATAAAAAAGGAAAGTCTTATCACAATAAATGTCTAAAACAAACTCCTCTGGAACCAGTGAATAATTAAACCATTACATATTGTATAGATTATATTATATAATAACACCAATTATCCAGGAATAAACGACAAAAACAATCTCACTACTACTTCTGTACAGAAAACAGTTTTGTCATTTTTTTCCTGATGCAAAATCTTTTACTTTATTTACGTCCTATTACCTGAAAAATACCACAGAAATGTGATGAAGTCTCTGAGTGACACAGTTTTGCTTCTATTAATTCTATTTCTGTATTTTTCTCATCTAATTAATTGAGTTTTTAAATCCAGCTTTTATTATTTATTGTTTTTTTGCTTTGTCTTTAAATCTAATTTTCATTATTTTATTTTAACATGTTGTCTTTTCAGTGAGTTTTTTTGTTTCTCTTCCGTCTCTCTTTATTTTACTTCCTACTTGTTCTTTGAAGCACCTATAACTAAACCAAACTGTATGAAAGGTACAATAGAAAAAAAGTTTTATAAGCTGATAAACTATAGTGTGTCCAGAGCAACATTTCTCCATGTTGACAGCAATTATTGATCAATCTACTTTTGCATATTGCTTATTTATTTGAACTTTTTACCTGCACTCATGTTGCGTTCTGCTCATATATTGATGTCAATAGTTGTGCCTCAGTATGTAAATCTTTTTAATTGCTTTAGTGGATTCTCTGTGCAAAATCGACACTAGATTACACAGCTTACTGGTTTAAAGGATCAATAAGCAATACTTGGTGCATAGTTTTAGTAGATTTGACTCAATGAAATTGTCCTTTTTTTGCACAGATTTATGGAAAAAGCTGCCTTTGACTATGAAACTATCTTGTGTGCATCATCCCTCCTCGCTACAGTTTTGAGCACATTAGCTATACAATGAACTTGTCAAATAAGATGCTTGAGGATCCGCTCGTTAACAGACAGTCTCAGGGGATGAACCTCTCGCTGCAGGTTGGATGTTTAAGGACATGATGAAGACCTCACCTCCTCACACTCGGCTCCCTGGAAGTAAACGTAGCTGTCGCATTCTCTGCACTTGGCAGGAGTCCGTAGCTTCCTCAGTCTGTGGGTCTGGGCTGCTTTGGACAGGCCGATGTTCCGGAAGGGTCTGGTGGAGACGACCACGTCTGGATCCATGCCGTTGATATCTGCGCAGAATGACCTCCGTCATGCACGCTCCGTAAAACCAACATGAGATCGACATCGTGATTAAAAAGCCACACCGAAAGGACAATATGCAAATCTTACTTGAAGTTTCGAATGAGGCGACATTCCCGTCTTTCTCGTCTGCATCCTCATTGGACGACATGGTTCCAGTCGATGACGTCCGGGCCATTTTACTGATGTCGCCTAAAATAGTTAAATACAGTTTAAATGTGGATTCTCACGTATATTCTCATGTTTGCCTTTAAGAAAATCTAAGCAGAGGAGAAAGAGATGAAGCTGTTTATGTATAAATTAGACACCCTATAGCTGTTCATGTTAGTGTGAGTCCATTTCAACAAAACCAAGTTTCCACTCACTCGTGCTGGCAGTCGGAGAATCCATGCCTCCATCTCCTCCGACGCTGTCATCGCTCACTGTTGAACCCCACGACTTGTGGCCCTGCCCTGGAGAAAACAAAGACAGAATAATATGATAATCACATATAAATAATGCCAGGGATTTTACTGTATAGTTTAAACATCTCTCACAGAGGGTTTAATTGGCCCCCAAAGAGATGTTAGTACGGGAAAAATGAAAATCACCAGCGATAAATGATAAGAAATGAGATTTTAATCAGTTTTGTTAATTCGAGATTCATTTGCTCACTCATAATAGACATTGTAGTTCATCAAGAGGTCAAAAGTAACAGTAAATTGCACAGATATCTGTTAGTAAGGAAACACTGACTCATTTTGCAGTCATCCCGAAAGGGCTCCATTCTGAGCCTGGAAAACCCCTAAAGGGTTTACCTCTACAGCCCTTACAGACATCTTGTGCTCTATTTGATCAACACTACAATCGCAATAAATGAATTAGAAGCATTAGCTCAGCAACAGGCGACATTTATCTTTCCAAACCCACAGTAACATCCACAGCAGCATCACTTACTCTTGCGCTGAACCTCCGTGTCCCTGTTGTCTGCAGCTGCCGGATCCACGCTGATGGACGGACCGTCGCTTTGACTCGTATGTGTGTCCGTGTTGAAACTGTCGTTCCTGGGTCTGTGGCCATGGCTGCAACAAATTAAGCATTATAAGACAGTAAATATATTTAAACTGGTATTTTTTTTTTATTGAAATTATTGCATCAGTGGAATACGACTAAATATATTTCCTCAAGTATGCTACTAATGTATATAAATATGAAGTTACAGCCAGTGTTCAGTTACTCTAACTTAGGATTTCACTCTCATATCTGTAAGCCGATTTCTCATTTGTGTCCATACAAAGCACATGTAAAACCAAAAAATTGGGGTTATACATGGGGTTACGTCAGAGATGTTATTCATGCGTTCATTCAACCTATATTTAAACTCAGAGAGCATTAAAGCATGACGGCCTCATTTACAATGTAGCCAAGTGTAAAAATAAAACAAATAGGCACACAAAGAAGAAATAACAACACAAAATAATTAAATGGCAAAGTTATTAAAATCTGAAAAGCTCCTTAAGTAGAGCATTTAAGTTTTAAAACCAAATGAATCAAGTAAAACAAGAGTAGCCGCCAGTAAAATGAGATCAAATTCAAAACCTGAATTCCCCTTCATATAAAAATGAGTCAAGCTTTGTTTTGCAAGTTCTTTCACTTTGCAGGTGCAATGTGGGGGAACCTTCATTTTTCAGGCCCTTTAATGCCATCAGTCTCGCCTCTTACAGTAAAACTCGATGGGATTTTGTTTGTAATAGCATTTGTATGCAAATTGTTCCACGCTGTCCCCCCAAAACCAATCAGCAGCTTTCTAAGTGTTGTGCTGGGAAACAAGCAATCGTGTTGTTGCATTGATAAAACTGCAGGAGGCACAAGTATAACCAGTGGGGTGAAATATTTTAAACCGCATTTTGGGGGAAAAGTCATCAAACTTTTAGAAAAAATAAAAATAAAATCTGATTTGACCCGTGATTCTAGACCAGTAACTGTATCTAAAAATGGACCAATCTCAATAATGCCACCCATAGGCTTTCTGTAGAGCATTTTGACACTTGGTGTGGTGGTTCCCACTGCTGTCCTCTTGCCTGCCTTCTCCTAATTTTTGATTAATAAAAAAATGAGCTGGAGTGAAGCCACAACTCTAATTATGCATAACTTTGAGCCTTAATGCAGTTTTAATGGGTGAGTTATACAAAAAGAAAAATCAACCCCTTGTATAGTTGTCATCAGTGAGGAAATTAGCTACCGAGACCAAAACTGTTTTTGTACCAGGTTGTAAACATGTTTATTTCTGCTGTAAAGTTTGACATTTTAACATGGGGTTCTTTGGGGACTGACTCTCTTTTGGAACCAGCCTCTAGTGGCAATTTCGGGAACTGCAGTTTTTGGCGTCATTATTTATACCAACTAATGCAAATTATGTAGGTTCTTTATCCCAATCACTATTAAATTACAGTTTTGGTGCCCTCCCCCTTACAGTTAGGTAGGGGCCTGGTCTTATTAGCCCAAAATAGCTGGGCAAGATGGCTGCTGACTGGCGAGAATTGCCTAATGGCTTTGGTTACGTGCAAAACAATTGACTTCATGTTTAGCGTACAAGCATGAGAGAACTATCAGTGTTCTTTGCAACAATCTAAGTAATTTTCAAAATATCCAACTATTCCAGAAGCTTTCGATTAAAAACCTATGACTGAGGCTCTTACTGTGACGACGAGCTGGAGGGCGAGTAGTCGTCAAACGTGTAGTGGACATTCGGTTGCTCTGGCAGCTGCAGGTCTCGCACGTGGGCGGCGTACTGCTGGCCGGGGTCGTACAGTTTGCTGCTCTCGCACAGAGTCTGGTAGTGGACGGGCAAAGCTACCGTCTGCATGTGCATGAGCTGGTAGTAGGAGATGGTGGCCTGGGGGGAGACAGTTCAAGAGTTCAAGAAAGAGCTTTTGCGGCTTTGATATTATTCTGTTTTAGCAGCAAGGACTCAGGGTTTATATATGCGTTTGTTCTGACCGATCGGAGGGTCTGATCGCTCTGTTTGATGACGTCCTGCAGCTGCCTCAGCACTGTGACCTTTGTGTGCTCCAGCTCCAGCTGCTGAGTGATGGCATCTGCTATACATGTCCGGTAGGTGGCCTCCGCTTCATCCGCCTGCAAAGACACATATTTACTTTACGTAAGATCAGAAAGAAACAAAGTGCTGATTGTGACACCGTGGCAGCCAGATAATCAATCATCTAGAGCACGATTAAATGATTTTTTTTTTGCAGCAGAGATAGAGCTCTGAAACCACACAGAGCAATGAAGCAAAGTTGAGATAAGAACCTTGTTGCGAGCCTCTTCCTCCACTCTTTTCTTCTTCTCCACAGACTTCGCCGTAGATCCTCCTCCCTCCTCTTCGGCTCGGCAGGCTGCCGTTTTGGCCTTGTCGTACTCCTCGCAGCGGACCATGTAGGCCTGCTTGGCCTTGCGCAGGTTTGCCTCACACTCCATCTGGACAAAGAATCGCACATACAATGAGGCGTTTGTGGCCATTTCTGTTTTTCCAGTATTACACTCTTTAATCATTAGGATCATACCAGTTTCCTTTTCGCTCGAATCCACAGTTCCTTGATCTCCTTCCTCCTCTTTTCGTGCTCCTGTTTGCGCTGCAACAGAGGCTGCGTGGACAACAACACGTGTCACATATTGACTCAATAACTCGAGGATGTTACGGAGAGTTTGCTGCTGAATGTACCTGGATGAAGGTCTGGTTGTGCAGGGTGGCGTTGGCCTGCTGCAGCCCAACGCTCTGCTCCTGGTCCTGCTCCAGAGCCAGAGAGTAGATGGAGAAAAGGGGCATGTGGGGCTGGAGGGAGCGAGCGAACAGCATTTGATTATGAACACCATAAGAATTACAGCTTTTTAAAAATGTAATCTTTTAATCTTTAGAGTTGAGAAACGAGGTTTACATGTGTTATGCTGTGTTTGCAGGACTGGTATAATCTCTGGAGGCCTTTGGAGAACTCGGATTCTGGCAAAACAGAAGAATTTTACTGGTAAGTAAAATCTTCTGATCGTGAGTCACCAAAACTTGCTGTACACTATAATTTTCTGACTAAACTTCTGACGCCGACACTTACCCAGTGAAATTCTCTTTTCCACGTAGCTCATCAGGTCCTTCATGTACTTGGAAATGGTTTTGGCGTACAGCAGAGCCGAGTCCACCCCTCCCTCGCTGCGCTGCAGGATCACATCCACTTCCTCAACTCTGCCTACACATCGAAACAGATTTCGGTCACTGCAGGAGAAGGAGTTCACTGCTATGACAACAAACTGAATTTGTTGACAGAGATTTGTGGGAGGTGAAAGTTTGCATCGGTTGACTCGCTGCAACATCCTGTGTTTCACTGTGGTTTAATTTTTAGTTGCAACTGCTTTAGACTCGCAGTGGTCCGTATTAGGAGGTCTCTAATGTTGGTAAATGGCAAAATGTCACTTTCTAAAGCTAAAACTTCCATTTGTCTCGAGTTATTGTGTTCAACTCGTGACCTAAAAAAATAAAGCATGCATGCACCGCATTATTTACATCAGCAGGGGGAGACCTTCCATCCAGGGTTTGGTACGACTCATGATCTGAATACAGGCTGGATCATTTCTGATTAAATATTTGCCTTAAACTACACAAAGAGATGCTCATGCAAACATATCAAAAGACACTATAAGAATCATTTGAACAATAGCATTAACAAAGGGAGTGAATCTGACTGACTTAAAGTGTCAAAGAAAAAAGCCAGAGACTGAATGGAGGAGAGGGACTTGTTGCCTACCCATGTCCTGCAGGTCGCTCCTGAAGTGTCCTCTGTCTCCTCCATGGCCTGTCGCAGCGTACAAGTTCTCCATCGACTACACGGCACAGAGATGATTCGTTACTGACACACATATCAAGGCTGACAAGCAGCTGAGGGGAATTTTAAAAAAATTCTAAACTCAGTGGGAAGTGGGGAGTGGAAATCACTTCATGTACAGTGATATGAAACTTTGAAACGGTGCAAGAGCCCATATTATGCTTTTTTGTTTTTTCCTTTTGCTTTAGTGTGTTATTGAGCATTTATGTAAAAGGTCTGCAGACTTTCTGGGATGTATGTCTGTCATTCATCACTTTCAATATTCCTCACAGCTTCATTCAGAGATGCCCACAAAAGTGATGGAGAAAAGCCACGTTAGGATGTGTGACATTCATCAAACACACAAGACTGGACAGTACATCAAGTGGCAGAACGCATTATAATGCAACTGTCCGCAAACGACTGAATCTTTATCTGGAGTGAGTCTCAGTCTTGGTTATAAACTGTGACTCTGTTTGTGACAGCGCACCTGTCTGATGTGAAGAACAGGACACGACTTGCCATTAGATCCCAGGATAATTTATAATATAAATAACGAACAAAGTTGCTAATGTTACACACAAATCTCGCTTTAAAGACGACCACATGGATCCTGCTTCAAGTATTTTATAAACTCAGAGGAAAGACTTGTTGCTTTATGCATGCAGTTCAGACTTCTTCCAAGTGATGCAGAAACGTTACAAGTTTCTGACTTAGTAAGATTGCCATTGTGATTTTTATGAGAAGCTGACCAGGGTGCACATTCGGACACGAAGCCAACACCTTTAGATGCCGTCAGATTTAAAGAAAAGTGGTCTAAAAAGGGCTTTACAAAACCCAAAGCTCACACCAAACCGAGTTATTCTGTGCTCTGTTCAAACACTGCTCCTTATCAGCCTGAAACGAGACGTTTGAAGTTCAGGTTTTCCTTCTGTTACTTATCTATGTAACCGCGGAACACATTTGCATAACGCCCGGCTATCGGCTTGTCTATCGGTAGGTCCTCAAACAAAAACTGAGCCACTTTCTCGTTTTATTACCTCACTCAAGCTGTTTCTGCTATGGATGCATCCCTATACTTGTTTGGGTTACAGTGCATAATCAATGATACTTGAATTTTGTCAGCCAACCAATCAGAGCAAACTCGGAGTTTAGAAGGAGGTCTTTAAAAATCAGCAGCTGAAATGAAACGCTTCAGACAGTGGAGGAGAAAAAGAGGCTGCAGAAATGTACAAGATGAGAAAAATAAGGTGCTTTATGAACATTAAAGCATGTAAACCTGCATTTGCAGACCCTAAAAATAAAGCTATATAGCTGGAAATGTGCATGATATGGGCTCTTTAATGTGTTAGGTAACCCCACTACACATATACATTTTTAAATGCTAGATGGGAAACACTGTTGGCTTTGTGATAAACTCACCCTGCTCTTCTCAGTGGGCAGCAGAGAGAGCAGTGTGCTGCTGTCCACCTCCCCCATCAGCAGCTCAGACACACTGAGGACAAACACAACAGAAACAACTTAACATCGTGGTAGAGAGGATGTGCCAGAGACTGATGGTTGTTGTAAAGCAAATTTTAAGAGAGACAGAAAAAAGAGGAAGAAGTCTGAGTACTGTACGAAACCTTGACAGGTACTCTGGAAACAGGAAGGGATATAAAACAACAACAACAACAACAAAACTTTATCTAGGTTACTTTTGCCAGCCAGCTTTTTATCGTTTTTCCATCCCAATATAAGTCAAGTTGTTTATTTATAAGAATTTTTCTACATAGACGCCCACTCAAGAAAATGTTCTGTTTTCTAACTAACGGCTTGTTTGCTGAAACAGGGACGAAGCAACAAGAGTGGGATCTCCATCTTGTTTTTTTCTGTTCATGACAGAAAACAACTCAAACAGAGGAAGAGTGGAGGAGAGAATGAGGAAACAGACTCGTCGGGCAGATTTCAACTGTCTCTGCCAGCTCACTTCCTCCTACAGCTCCGTGACACTCGTCTAAAGCCTGAAATGCCACAGACAGACATGTGATAAACTGTTGGTGCAACAAGCTGCAAATATAACGAAAAACAGACAAATTCTGCCTGCAGGTTTAAAGATACTATTTTAATAGTTAAAAAAATAAATAAATCTCAAACATATATTTAACGACTCTGTAGATGATGTTTAAAAATTGGTCTCGGTTCCTCTTCAGGATCTCAAATCAAAGTGAGCGTTCACACGACTGAATCTGTCTTTACTCTGTGCAATCTGTTCATTTAGCAGTCAGACAGTTAACAGCGTTTTCAATTTTTGGTTTTGTGTCATACGGTAGAAGACAAACCACTTCCTGTTTTCAGCTTTGCCTCATGCAAATGTGTCACCATCGCTGCACTTCTCTCTAATTCCCAACAGCAGCCTACTTCGTAAGCGTTATCACACACAAACACACATCACCTGATCGGATTGTGACTGAAAAAAAAAGAGGTAACACCTGTTTGGACACCATGGCTTCACTTTAATAGGGTCTTTGGTGCAACAACTGTGACTGTAGTGAACAAATAAGGGCTGCAACTAAGGGTGGTTTGATTCTCAATTAATCTCTCAATTACTTTCTGGATTAGTTGTTTGATATATAAAATGTCAGAAAATGGTAAAAATAAAGGTGAGCAGCGTTTCCCAAAGCCCAAGACGACGTCCTCAAATGTCTTCTTTAGTCCACAAGACAAGGATGTTACTGAACAGACACTGAAAGATTTAGTTTCAGTTTTGTCACAGAGGAGCAAAGAAACCAGAAAATATTCACATTAAGAAGCTGGAATCAGAGAGTTTTTCCTTTTCCCTCTTTAGAACAATAACTCAAGTCGTTTGTCAGAATAGTGGTGCATTAATTTATTACCAGGAGCTCTGACAGGTTGTAATATTTCCCATTGAGACGCGTTCTAAAGCTGGGTCAGGTACTTACTTGCTGCTAAAAGCAACTGCAGTGGTTTCAATTGCCTTCTCAAAGTCCTTTTTGTCAGCTTCGTTACAAGCTTCATAGTGGAAACCTGAAAAAAATCAAGGTTTCGGTTATGTGCAAAAACACCTGCACGTCTCATTTATATGAGTACAGTGTGTTGCTTTAGAAAGTAGGATCAATGAAACTTAAATCATCACTATTTTAAACAATGACGTCGTTTTTCGTCCTTCTACTGTAAAAACAACTTCTCTGTGTTTCTCTGTACTGACCTTTGACCTTGGATATGAGGTTCCCGGTAGCGGTGAGGATCTCCACGGTGTTGAGCAGCGGGTACGTGTTGATGACCTGACGCAGAACCCGCAGGACCTCCCCCAAACACTCGTGGGCCACCGGGCGCTGACTCTCCTTACCTGGAGGGGAAAGAAGGATGAACAACAGGAGAGAAACTGAGCTAAACAGACTTTAAAAAGAGCCAAGCAAGAGGCTGTTTATTTCAGCGTCATATGCAATAAAAATCTAAGACCTCTTTTAGTTTTCTTTGTCTTGTGTGTCCGTTACGTTTTCATTCGTTGTGCAGTTTTACTAGTTTGTGGTGCGTTCAGGGTTCTGGCTCAACAAGCAGATTGGTGTTGGTTTGTGAAACTCAAATCTGTGACATTAAACTCAGTTGGAAGCTTTATTTACATCATCTATTCATAATAAATTACTTATTTGTGTACCAGGGCTGAACAATGAATTTTAAAACTCCATAAATATTGAAACAAACTGCAATTAGGATGCAATCTACGGAGCACATCAGACCCAGAGTTTAAACTGAAATGTTTCTACAAAATCCTCCTTGTGTGACGGTCACACTTTAGAAGGTGTCTCATGTTGTAATCCTCTACCCATACTTTAAATCTGTTCCACTGTGAATATTGAACTGAAGCAAAAACGATAAACAACCGGCGATATCTGCCTGAAAAATCTGTTCGATGTTTTCCCCGAATCATTCAGCCTCACTGTCATCTTCAGAGAAACTAAACAATGCTCGTGTGTTCTCAGGTAAAGCTCACCACTGCTTTCAGTGACGTGGCGTTTGTGCTACAGAAAGGTGAGAAACAGAAACCTCAGGTCATCATGAGGGCTGGAGTTCATTTCTGAAACATCTTATCTGTCAATCTATGGATGCAGATTTAGAGTTTCTAATATGATTCATGAGGATTCTGTAAGTTAAACTATTTAAAGTCAATGGAAGTTTTGTTTTCACTTTCACATTATATAAAAGCTGTCGATCGTGTGTTTCTCTTTGACAGAGATGCTTCACAAATTCTGCTTTCCTTCCTAGTACAGTAGATACAAATTGAAGACTGAGCAGCAAAATTTTTGTTGTATTTTTTAAGATCATCATGTGGGAGTGTTTGCAGGATAGATGTGTCCTTGAACGCATCAGAGAGAAAGAATGCAGTCCACCCTGGCCAATGACAATCATCAAATAATAAAGAAAGAAAGATGTAGTGAACTTTCTTTCCAAGCAACAAGTAGAAGTCACAGCTTCCAACCAATAAACAGCCTGACACATGACTTTTATGTTGCGTTTTCTCCACAGATTAAACAATCAGGACTTTCTACTTGGTGTTAATTAAGATTCAGGGGTTTCAAGCTAGCTATGTTCCCGCTCATGTCAGCCTTAATGCTAAGCTAAGCTAACCAGCTGCAGGCCAAAGTCTTCTGTTCATCCCTCTGGCCACCAAACACAACAACAGAGTCCTACACACATGTTAATAGAACTGGAGTGATATCTGAACAAAAGCAGAACTTACAACAAACTTTTCAACACATCAATTGAAGGTTTAAAAAGCTCTCTATATCTGGGTCATCATGGTTTATCTCTGCATAGCAGTCCTGCAAGCAAGTGATGAATCTGACCAAAAGATCTGACCGTAGAGATCCATCACCGTGTGAGTCACAGCATCCGCCTGGTTTAGTCTCTAAAAATGATCTGGATCAGTCACCGTTTACCAGACAGATGAGCAACATGGATAATATCCCCAAAAATAGTCACCGATTTAACCCCTGAACCTCATTTCTATGTATCAAAGTTAGATGAAAATGATTCCTCCCTGCCTTAGAATGTCCGTCTCACCTACAACTTTGCTCAAACACTGTGCAGCTCCTCCATACGACACAAAAAATAGGGAGTAGTTCAACCATAATAGCACATGTTCGAGCCAGAAGCTGATTTTGAAAAAGGAAACAGAAAAATTCATCTTTTAGGTTTGTTCCGAATTTAACTCCAGACGTCCGGATGTTTGTTCTTGATGCTGTCGTCGGTACACTGGATGGAAATGCTCCTCACTGCTTACTTTGCTCATGATAAGGGCATGTTAACAAGGGGGAAAGCTAGATTTTTATCAGTTTCTCCTTTTTCGAGGCAGCAGACAGAGACGGAACAGACAGTGTGATAATGGACAAACCGGTCAGTGTCAGACAGGTCAGAGGTTTAATGTCACTGGTGACACATCTACTGGCTGCATCCTCATTTCCTCCTGCATACGCTAGGTTTCTGTCAAGTGTTGCAACCTCCCACTCTTCCTCACAACGAAAAAGCTTTTTTTTTTTTTCCCCCAATCAAGGCGGTGGGAGGAGGCCAGAGGGCAGCGGGTCATCCACAGTCTGTCTGGAAAAGTGTGTCAGAGAGTCGAAGCAGCAGCAGCAGCAGCAGCAGCAGCCAGAACAGAATGACCTGAGCACGGTGCCAGAGAGGATGTGGTCCTTGCTATTGTTTTGCAAGATTAGAAACTGATTGTGGTGCCGTGCTACATCTGCTTTCTGTGGCTCACAACAACATCACTTCACTCTCGAACTGATGACAAAGTGGGACCTTAAAACCGAGCTCCAGGTCACGAGGAGCTCTGGATTAGCAGGCGGCCGCCGCGCCGATCGAGCTGCTGATTAAGACGTCGAGGCGTCACGTCACGGAGACGTGGCGGCCTATCAGAGGAGGAAGTGTGGACGAAGCCTTTCTGTCAGAGGCTATCCATCATGGCTTCCTGTTTAGGGCTGACCGTGGGTGGAGAACACGGCAGAACAGAGCCAGATAACAACAGACAGAAAGACATAAACAAAACTCTCAATGCGAACTGCAGGGATCTGCTCTGAAACAGGCTCTTCTAACTACAGATATAAACCGTAATGATGAGAAACTTCTGTTCTTTTGAGGTCAAGGTGGTGTTCTACAGGTGGAATCAGGCCTGAGGTGGCCGTTTTGACTCCATGAAGCCGTTTCAAGCTCGGCTGCATCATGCAGGAGGGGAAGAGAGCTCGTACGCGGCTGCAGTAAACAAGAAGCCGGCTTCCTGCTGGAGACAAGAGTGCGGTCGAGTCTGTGGGTGCAGCGGAAACGCAACACTTCGTTTGGAGAGAGGAAGCTCTGAGCCACTTGTAAGCTGCTGGTGCAGGGAGGCTCCACCTTCGTTCTCTCCTCCCCTTTGACGCAGAACGTGTTGGCACAGTGAGCTGATGTAAGACTGACGAGAACCTGTCGAGGATCCTTCATGTCGTCTGCACGAGTGCAAAGCAACGCAAAGGGGAAGAGTGAAACCAAACAGCCTTGTTCTGTCTGCAGACGTGGAGGTCAACCCGACACCTCACACCGACACAAAGCGACAGCCGACAGACCCAATGACAGACTGTCAGCACCTTAATAAGCTGTCACTGTACTGCACTACCATCAGTATGCATGAGTTGATTTCTACATATTCATTTTATTTATATAGTTTTTTTTTTTTTAATCTATCTTTAAAAAAATATATGACACTAAGACAAGGTGAGAGAAACGTCTCTTGGTTCCTCTGTATGTCCTGGATATATACAGAAATTGACAATAATTATGATAACCAGTAAAATCACAGAAAAACACTTTGTAACTGTGAATAATGTCGACATCAAAACTGTATTTTTACATAAAGTAATTTGTTCTTTTACAACGTATGACTGAAATTACACAATGTTTTTCTGTACTTTAACCAGAAAAAACGTCTTTTTTTTTTTTTTTTTTTACAGATATTTGCTATTATTTGAAATGAAAATTATAAATTGAAAATTATTGTTTTTTACCTGTTATTTTACAGATTTTTTCTGTTTTCTTAAATTATGAATATTGAGTAGAATCACAGTAAAAGTTTTAATTTATATGTTGATTATCTAAAAAAAAATAAATAAAAATTCCATCTCTACATGAGGCCAAATTCTGTGTTTTTACAAAGTATATTTTCCTGTAGTGTGTTGCCATAAAATTACACTTCTTTAGTCTATTTAGATTAGCTAAAGATATATAAATATATGTGGATTTTTTTTTTTTTTAAACAGATATTTACAGTATTCCATAATTTAATTTATAGATTTTTCTGGTTCCGTTTTTAAAAGATTTTCACAGTTTAAAAAAAAAAAAAAAAGGATTTAAATTGTATTATTATTACCATTTTATCAGTGCATAGTGTCACTGGGCACAAGCTGAAAATCATACGTGGCTTCACACAAACACAGAATTATGTTTTCTTTCTGCAGCAAGCAGTGTTTCAAACCAAACCAAGCCAGAGCACACATCGGTCGGCAAACATGTTTCTGGAAGTCAGAATTTGGCAAAAAATTTAGCAGCTGACGAGATGAACGGTTTGTTGTTTAATTCTTCTTGTATGTGTTGAACTGCATCTGCTGCAGGTGTTCAGGTGAAGCTTTAAACCCGTCGCAGCTCTTTTCTTACCCTCAGTCAGAACGACATCCTTCAGCTTCTCCACAGCTTCGGCGAATCGAGCCACGTCCCTCAGCAGGGCCGGGATGTCCTCCACCTCGATGGCCGTGCTCTCCGGACCATCAGAGGGAGTCGTCGGGGTCAAAGCCCCTCTGCCCTGGCCCTTAGTGAACACCCACGACTGGAGCGGGAACCCTGAGCGGAGACAGAAGCATCACTCAGCAAACATGACTTTAGCCTTCATGAAGGACTGAATAGACCTGCAGAAAACTGACTGGTACCATCACTGGGATTCATCAGTACTTTATCAAACAATTAGACGTCATTTTCCTACAATTTAAAGGAATAGTTCCACTTTTTGATAAACATGTTGGATTAAAAAGATCAATCACACTCTGGGAGTCACATGTCTGTATGAAGAGAGTAAATTCTCCGAGCTGGTTGCCTGGCAACTGCTTCCAAGAGATAATTTGAGATATTGTCGCCATTTGATGACAAATTGCCATTTTTGCACTTTTTGTACATATGAACAAACGAGGCAGATGTTTCCTGTTTCAGCACTGTGGGAGATGAACATTTTCTAAATTTTTTTTTTTTACAAAGTTACTGTTAGTTTACAGATTTTTTGTGCTTTGAAAAGAAAAAAAGTAATAATTTACACATGAACCCTTAAAGTAGAGGCCTAAAGTCTAAATGATGCCCACATCAACAACATTTGTTTGTTTCTTTACATTGTGTATCCATAAAATTACACTGCTTTATTGAGTTTGTTTTTTTTTTAGATATTTGCATTTTGTCATTTTTACTTTTTTTTTTTTTAACATTACAACATTCTACATTTTTCAACATATATTTTCTGGCACCCTTGCTGTCAAGTTTTCACCATTTTGCCTTTAAGCTGCTAACAGAGGCCTTTTTTTTTACACTATGACGTGAGAGAGAGACCGTCTTGTTTACCCAGATGATCAAACTATTCCTTTAAATGTGAGAATTTGCTGCTTTTCTCTGTTTTATATGATTGGAAATTGAGTTTTTCACAGTTGGTCAGACAAACACGTGACTCTGAAGAGGTCATCTTGGGCTTTGAGAAGCTGTGAAGGTATTAAAACCAATCATTAGTGGTAGCTTTACTCTAGATTGGATCACAAACTTTGTTTAGCTCAAAATGTAACTGTCTGAAGGCTTCAAAATCCAACCAGACACTCTCTACTGTAGTGAATTTAAAGGGTTGCAATAAAAGTAAATCATTTCAGAAGTGTAGGATCTGTTTCTAGTGTTGTGTGCCCTGCTGGAGTGCCACATTTGTCCAGATTTTGTCTTCTGCTTCAGCTCAGGTGTGGATGTGGTGGCTCTAAGCACTAGCAGACATGAGCAAAACTACAATGAAGCACATTTCATAAACGTCTGAACCGGACCTGCAGCACTGGCGTGTCTGCTGAGGGCGGTCGGCCTCTTCAGGGTGGCCACAGGAGACGGGCAGCCCACTCCTTGCATGGCGGCCAGCTTGCCATGCTGGGTGCTCGGGGTGCCGGGGCAGGAAGCAGAGGGGTCCTGGTGCCCGGCGGAGGTCGGGGTGAGCAGTGAGGAGGAGGTGGAGGACGCTGGAGAGGAGGAGAGGGTGGCGTCGCCTGCATCTTTCCGAGGCTGCTCCTGGAGAATGGAGAGCTGAGGGCCAGAGAACAGTGATTTATGCTTTTACAGCCCGAGGACATCGACGACGACAGCAGTCGCACTGTTGTTGATAAACACACACGAGGACTTTCACAAGATCCTGTACCGCGTTGTGCAACACTTCCTGACTCCAAGCGACTGTTGGGTGCGGCAGGCCGAGCACAGTGTCGAGTATCAGAAATGTCATGAAGTGTTTGGAGTAGGAACAGTGGAAATGATCATCTGCATGTAAAACACAAATACTCATGGAGAAGGTTTTTTGTTTTTAAAAAAAGCCTCTTAGTGAACTTCTTCCACCAAATAAAGAAGATTTAAACGATAGCTCACAGTTTTGAGGCCTCTCAAGTGCATCTCCAAGCAGATCAAAGAGAGCAAACACCTTACAAGAGACACAACATCATGGCTGAACATTCGCTGAGCGTACTGGAGGTGCACCTACCTGTTTAAGCCATACACTGTGCTTGTTGGGCAGTATGTCCAGCCTGTCCTTGCCTTTCGACTCGGCGCCTCTCTTTACTCTCTGACCAGTAGAGTAAGGGTTGTAGCTGCTTTTACCGCCACGTTTCAGCATGCTCCGTCCCCCTACAGCCCTGTCCCCATTCTAATATCTAATCTGAAAGTGATCTGCAACCTGGCACTAAAAAAAAAAAACCCACAGTGGAGATACTTCCTATGTATTACTTAACCAGATGAGTCAGGCACAGATCTGAACATTCGGCTCTGTCACTCTGCATCTTAATGGATGTCTTAAAGCAGCCACATGACAAACTCCAACAAAAAAAAAACAACCAACAACTTATATCTGCTGTAAGTAGATCCACACTCAGAATCACCCCTGACTGGTCTGTCTGCAGCTGAAGGTCATCTGACACCACACTAACACACACACACACACACACAAAGACACACACTAGTAGGAACCAGAAGTGATGCGCTACTCACAGACTGGGCGCCACTCTGTGGCCCGGGGCTTCCTGCTCGGCTCTTCTTCGAGATGGATGGCGTCTTGATCAGTTCCCGTTTCTTCCTGGTGAACATCTTGAGCGTGCCTTTGCCGTCCATCCCGACCTCTTTGAGTTTTACGCACAGCCCCCCCACCCACCCCCCGACGCGCCACTTGGGTGATCTGCCGCTCAGCGGGAGCTCGCTGCCATCCAGGCCCACTCTGAGCCACGGTAACTGTCTGCTGTCTGTCTTCCTCCTCCCGCTGTCGCTCATCGAAGCCGCGCAGGCTCACTGACGGAGAGAGAGAGACGCAGACCGCTCACCGCAAACTGTGCGCTCCTGGCATCCGCTCTGCGCGCAACGCTGAGTTTCCTCAGGGGAGGAGGAGGAGGGACGAGCGTCAAGTAAACTTTGTCCAGCAGAAGATTTATTCGGTTTACGTTACAGACACGAAAACAAAACCCTTACAACAGTTCCTCTTAAATTCAAAACGGACCTGAAACGCGAAGGAACCGAGTCGGTGCGGTTCAAACTCGCAGTAATCAGTCCATCCTGACGCACGTGTGTTTCCAACATGTGACCCTCCTCAGTGAGCACCTGCTGCGAGCACAGAATTAAAACCCTCAGACGGATCAAACATGACGTTTTAAAATCATCTTTTATCAACTTCACTTCCCATCAAGTATGTTCTCTTCTTCATATTTTGTTGTGTGTCGAGATCTACTTTTTAACCATCACGTGTTTGGTCAAGTCGCTTGAAATCTGCGTTTAATTTGTTTGAAAAGTGATATAAATAAAGTTTGAGTGACAATTTATGCACTCAACAACTACTTTACACATTTTTTTATGTTCTGGAGGAAAAAATACAGAAATGGTTGATATCAGTGTTTTAGGCTGTACAATCTCCAGCCTACAAGTTGTTGTTTGATAAATACCATTGAATTTATAGAAATTTATTTACTTTGGGGGGGACAAACAAACAGAAAAAAACATCTCCATGAATTGACAAGGTTTGAAATCCACTTTATGAAATAAAATGACAAAGGTGTTGCTGATCTTGGTGAAATTCCAACATTTCAAGACAAAAAAATCTTATTTGAAGCCTGTTTGTTGCTCATTTGTGAACCCAAAACAAACCATCCATCCATTTTCTATACACCGCTTAATCCTCATTAGGGTCGCGGGGTGGCTGAAGTCTATCCCAGCTGACTCAGGGCGAAGGCAGGAGACACCCTGGACAGGTCGCCAGTCCATCACAGGGCTACACTTAGAGACAGACAACCAAGCACACTCACATTCACACCTACAGACAATTTAGAATCACCAATTAACCTCAACATGTTTTTGGACTGTGTGGGAGGAAGCCGGAGAACCCGGAGAGAACCCACGCTGCACGGGGAGAACATACAAACTCCACGCAGAAAGATTCTGGTGCCCACACCGGGATGCAAACCGGCAACCTTCTTGCTGCGAGGCAACAGTGCTACCAACTGCGCCACCCTGCAGCCCCAAAACAAACCAAAACCTTAGAATTAGTTGTAACTGAAATGACCTTTAATAAAGGGCAGCTAAAGCCACATTAATTTCAATAAATACTTTTTGATAACAGGAGTTTAGCAGGGTTATTGTACATAGTTCTGATTTTATTTGTATTAATTTGCTTCCACGTTTTCTCTGACAGAGTTGTGATTCTGTCTCAGTCCTGCCAACCGCTGAGCCCAATGATTCAGGATTACACTTCAAATTTAACTGAAATGTGTCTGAAATGGTGAGCGCCAAACTGAGCTGATGTTTCTACGTTCATCTCCTCTGCAGAACAACAAAGGTGGGTTTCACAATGAAAACTAATCTGATAGAAGGAGTGAATGTCTACCAGAACTGAAATGAGGATATAAAGATAATAAAAAGTTTACTGGAGCATCGGTTCCATAAATGTATTTAAGAATGTGTGAAGTGTGAGCGATACATTATTATTTAAAGTTTTTTAAAAATAGGTTTTGTACACGGAAAGGCCACAATATTGGATGAAAGCTTTGTACATGTTGGTTTTAATTGCATTTTTAGTTTTTTTAACACCAAATTAGATTTTTAGCTTTTACCATAAAGCAACTCCCCGTAGCAAAGAATACAATTTCCACATCACATTCATATTAATATTAGCACTGATTAAGGTTATTTGAACTCTGCAAGAAAAACAACAACAAAAAAACAGACATAGGAGACACTTTAAACAAACACATTGTAAAATCAGAAAAAAACATTTTAATGTAGAAAAAGTTAAAGAGACATCCAAATATTTCCATAAAAACAGACTCAAACATGATTTGTTAATAAAACTTGTAAGAATTTGTACACTGCTCAGCCACAACATTAAAACCAAATGTTCTGTAGATCCTCCTCGTGCAGCCAAACCTCTCGGACCTGCTGGGACACCAGATCCTTCCTCTGTGGATCGTGTTTGTTCCAGTGCACGATACAGATGCTCGGTCACATCTGGGGCAGGTCTTTGCCATGTTTCTCAGCCTTTCCTGGGCGCTTTTTGGGGTGTTGCGAGGTGAGCTGTCCTGCTGGTGGAGGCTGCTGCTGTCTGGGAGTGTGTGTTGCATCAACATGAGCGCCGGGACACAAGGTTTCCCAGCAGAACACTGAACTGTAAAAAAATTAAAAATGTCGTACAGCTCACCTGTCAGTGAGTTTAACATTGTGGCTGATTGGTGTATAATACAGCAGCAATAACAAAGGGCAAAGTGATCTGCTTCACGTGAGTATTTTAAATTAAAAATCTGAAAAGAAATCAGGCACTTTGATGTGAACATTCATTCGTGAACCTTTTTTTCGTGATGTTAAAACTTGAAGTTGTCGCTAAAGGAGGTCTTGAATAGCCTCCTCTATCTCACACCTGAACAAGGCCCTCTGTGCATACATTTGTTTTAAAAAAACATACAAAACAATCCAAGAATTGAGAGTTTGTTGTGGGAGTGAAATTGCTTCCAGGTCCTTGTTGGATCAGAAGGCAGCAGCTTCACTCCTCTGTGCGTCTACAGTTCGGTCGCAGGACCCCATTCGATGTCCTCCGTCTCATCGTCGTCGTCGTCGTCCTCAGAGCTGTCGCTGCCTCGGATCTGTGTGCGTCTGAACTGGACTGCTTGGTGGTGATGCGCTAAGCTGTTGGAGAAAAGCAGATTTAAAATTAGACTGCTTGTGGCTTCACTTCATGAATCCCAGAAACCGGCAGACAGTAGAAGAAGACTTACACGATGAACTGAGGGGCTTTCTTTGGCTCAGCTTGTGGTTCTGCTGAACGAGCCTGGAACAGAGAAACGCATTTTAAACAAGGAGTTCTCAGAATTCTTCACACTGAAACTCATATTACTGCAAAACACACAAATGAAGCATCATAGAGGTTCTGTGATGACTTAAAGACTATATATGTGATGTAATGTTGGATTCATTTTAACCTTTTTCAAATCAATTATGATAAGTTCCAGTCACTATTCAGAAGGAAAAGTTAAGCTACAGACTGCCAAACTTAGCTTACTGCTGTGCTTTAATGCTACACTAGTAGTTTCCTTCAGCTGGAAAAATATCAGACTGAAAACATAAGAAGATGTGCAACAATAAACTAAATGAGAGGTCATGTGAATTCAGTAGCTTTTAAAAAATGGTTTCATTACAGTTAGTTTTTCTCTGTATGTATCACATGTGGTTGACTGTAATTCAAAATATCACGTAGGTTCCACCGTTCAACAACTGAAACTTTTAAAGATTTCACCCAAACAGAGCCGACCGTGGCTGTTCAGGTGTTAAAAGTTTCAAATGAAGAGAACAAGCGATAGAATTTAATCTTCTCGGCTACTTTGATAGACTGATTCTCCTCAACAGGAAGCAGATGAAGCCACCAACTCACTGAACCTTGCTGAAGGATGTGATGCAACAACTTCAGTGAGAGAAAAAAACAAAACAAAACCCTGAGAGGGACTGTAACGTACTGCTTCTGGAGATCTTTTATAGATTGTTTCACTGAAGCAAACTCAATATGAGTTAATAAAGACTAATCAGTGAAGGACATCCAGAGACGTTGTTTCTTTTCATGCCTCTTCTTATTTTATTCAAATTATATCAAATTTGTTGCCAATTTTGTCAAATAAAAGACTGAAGCACAACTTATTTAACCCTCTGAACTCCAAAATTTGCTATCGGGTTTGAAAAGCACGTCGTCTCTAAAAAATATCCCCCAAATGACACAATTTATCAGAACTAGAAACCGTAAAAACACATCATCTGTGACTAAATCGTGATAATTTAAAGTCACTTAATTGTGTCTCATTTGAAAATTTTACAAAAATGAAATGTTTGCATCAACCAGATTCTGTAAAATTCCCCACATCCGTGAAGCTGTTAGTGACTCAGCTGCAGCAACAGTCACATGACATAAATTCAGGGACTTTTTGGCTAAAGTGAAATTAAAATGTGAAATATCTAAGGCATGTAGAGGCACCATCTATTTTTTTTTTTCCATACAGTACTGGTAACATTTGTGCACACTTGGAAACATGTTGTACATATTGATTCCAGGATTTATGAGATCAAAACTGTGTCACACTGCACAAGAGACGTGTTTGTGTTCTAGTCATAGTTGTGTTGTTTCCATAGAGGTGCAGGACTTTATATTTAAATAAAAAATGAGCTCACAGTGAGTTAAAATAAACTGACAGAATCATAAAATGCCCAGAACCTGCTTGGAGATTCACACATTAGTCATTTAATGAGAGAACAAACCTGCTGTAGTTTGTCCTCGATGGTGGACAGGCTGGCAGGCTCTGAGCTCTCCGGCTGCACGTCAGCGTACGAAGGTTCGACCAGGGAGTATCGAGTGGACGGGTCAGGAGCTACAAAGTCTGGCGGCCCGTCTGACGGAGTGGTGGGAGCGACTACGTCCAGAGCGCTGAAATCTGAGTCTGTGAAACTTCGGTGAGAGGGGTCTTCCTCCTCTGCGGGGCTGCGAGGCGGGCTGTACTGGTCCCGGCGGAGTGACCGGGGCTCAGGGACGTGCATCAGCGGCGGGATTTCCCTGAGCGAGTGCGTGTCCGATCGAATCTCGGCCTCCATCGTGGGGCTCTCGCGCTCGTAGGCCGGTTCGGACGATCGGGCCAAAGCAGCTCCGGCCGCCCTGGAGCTTCGTGGGAGCCTGGCTGCGTCCTGGCCGGGGTAAGCCTCTTCCAGGTCCTCGTTGTCGGTGTAGACCTCTCCGTCCGTGAAGGCCTCGCCGTCGGTGTCCTCCAAGTCACTCGCAGCGCTGAGGTAGTCGGACTGGGTTTGGTCCAGAGCATCTAAGTCCTGTTCTCCACCGCTCTCCAGCTGCACAGAAAGAGAAATCACATAGATTTAGTGAGTAGCTGGAGGGATGTTCAACAAACTTTAAGATAGACACAATGTTTTGGCAAAAAAAAAAGTACACTTATTATCTGGAGTTAATGCTTTATCAAAATTTGTATCAATTTTTCCAAATGAAAGATTGAAACACATCTTATTTAATCCTCTGAACTCTGCTGGCAAAGTTGAAACGCAAGTTGTCTTAAAAAAAAAAAAAAAATCAAAAAAATGACACTATTTATCAGAGCTCAAAAATGTAAAAACAGAAGGAATTGTCTGATTGTCAGTTCTCCAACGGTCCTTAAACTCCTCATTTGTGACAAAATCAATGCTTAAAACTGAGATACTTTATTCCACATGTCTCATTTTAAAAAAATGCCAAAAATAAAGTGTTCGCATTAAACAGATTCTAAAAATTCTGCACTTCCCAGCACAACCACAAAGCTATTAATGCCTCGGGTGCAGGTTTGAAAGGCATGTTGTCTTTAAATTAATTAATTAATTAAATCACCTAAATTATACTATTAATCAGAGCAAGTAAAAAATAAAAATAAAAATGGATTCAAGCAGGTTGAAGCTTTCTGAGACTGTTTATGCTGCACATTGATGAATGTGAGCCACAGTTCAGACATGCACACTGTTGTTCCACTGACATAACCTCAGCCCCTAATAGCCACACCTCGTGCTTTTTACAGCAGAGTTTAACCTCTCGTGTCAGTGGTTTTACAAATTCTTGCTGTCCTAGTTGTGTGACAGTCGTACCGCTGATGGTATCCGATGTGGTAATAAAGCTCCATCACATGTTTTGAATCTATCACACAGTCAATATTGAGCTGAAGCTTGAGTTAAAATTGCAAAAAGTAAAATCGTATTTACATATGTTCTATAAATCTCTCAGCCCTCACTGTAGCCACACACTTAACATATTACAAAGTCTATGTGAAAAGGGGTTAAATGCAAATGTTGAGGTGTGTGAAGAGGAGCTGTGTGTCGTACCGTGACTTCAGACACCCAGACAGGTTTGGACTGCTGGTGGCGGATCTTGTCCTTTAGAGTGTCGTACCAGACGTTGGAGCTGGGCTGCAGGTCGACGCGTGCTGGAGGGAAGGTTGGAAAAAAGAGCGAATGACTGAATCTGTACAGCTAAATCTGTCATGGCTAAATGAAGAAAGAAGTTTTTTCTTAACCTCTGTCCTGTTAAATTTCTCATGCATTTTCCAAGTCCAACGGGATGATTACCTGCAAACAGGTGGCTGCAGTGCTTCCTCATCTTCAGGGCCTGTGTGTAAAGGCGTCTGGAGCTCTTGTTGGAGTTGGGGCTGTACCGCTGCCTCATGGCTTTGACGTCCTTGCGGCTGTGAGGGTCTAAGAACAGCACCATGGGGTGGTATTGGATGTAGTTCAGCCGCTCCACTGCAGTGGGAGTGATGTCCAGCAGAGGGTGCTTGTCCTGGGAGGAGGGGAAATGAAAACACAGTCAGAGGAGGGAACAACCAGAACACAGAAACTACACAGATTCTTATGTTGTAAACACACATCTAAACCCCCAAACCCACCAGCAGGTTTGAAAATCATGTTATTATTTTAAACTATTAAAAAACTAAACCACCTATTAGAGCAAGGAACAGTCAGTTTCTACTCATTGACTAACTACTCCTCTGTGTCATATGAATATTATCCACATCTGAGCTTAAAATCCTGATATTTCATCAAGTGTTCTGCGTGTCATTTAAAAATGAGCCACCAATACACCATTTGCACAAACATGATCCTGTAAAAAACCCAAAATTTTGCAATTCCTGTTGCAACTGCAAAGTCATGAGTGACTCAACTGCAACAGTTTTGTGACAAAAAGTCAGGAATTTACTTTTTTCTGAACTGGGCTGAACTGCAGGCTGTGCTTATACAGGGCAGATAGGAAACAAATTAATAAAGTATATAGTGAAACATATATAGCATGTAGAGCCACTGCTGTTTTGTTCCAGTGTTGGTAACACCTGTGGACACTTGGAAAAATGTCACTCATGTGACTCCAGGTTTTTCATCTTTGGTAAAATAAATAAAGAAATGTAACTTGCACTTTTTTATGATTTATAACATTACAGCTCTGTCATACTACACAGCAGACATCTGTGAGTTCTCTCTACTTCTAGCTATGGTTGTGCTGTTTCCATGGACGTGCAGGACTTTATGTTGCAGTGAAAAACCAGTGAGTAAAAATATGACTGGAGCAACAACAAAAAAAGCCCAGAAACTAGTTGGTGTAAACTAAATACATCTAGACTTTTGACTGCTCACCTTCTCTGCTATTTTCCTCACAGTGTCCAGTTTAATAACAGTGGAGGCGCTGTCTCCTCCTCCTCCACTACGAGGAACCATCTCTGTAACAGGAAGAAAAAAATGTTTAATATCAAGATAAGATCAGAAACACGAGTGACAAACACAGGGAAGTATGTTGTATTTTCAAGTAACTGATAAAAAAATGGGAAAAAAAGGAAACCAACCTGCCACCTCGTATTTATCAGGCATCTCTCTGGCCAACTTCTCCATGGCGATGTCATTAAGAGGACCCAGGATGACAATGGGTCGTTTGAAATTAGCTGGAGAAACACACAAATCAGCCGAGTTAAAACCTGTTCAATTAGCTGTGGATTTTCTTCATGACAGGATAAAAAACTCGAGTACCTTCTCTAAGCAGGACTCTCTCGTAAGCCGGGAATTTGCCCTGAATGGTGAGCTGCAGCAGATCGTCACGGGACCGTCGCACGTTCTTCTCGCTCTTCTTATTCCCTCTGAGCCCTCGTAGTTTCCAGAACTCGGCTCTCGGTCCCGACACCTGCTTCTCTGCAGTCCCCCGCTGAGACCGCTCCATGATCGCCATCTTCTCGGCCCTGCAGGATAAAGAAAAACTGAATCCTGGTTCTCTCGGTTTAAATCTAAATCTCCTCTCTGTGTCCTCCTCCCTCACCTGTCCTGGTTGGGGATTGTGCCTTTGTCCATCTCGTGCAGGTCGTTGCCCATGCGGATGGCCAGCCATTTGCCGATCTTCCCGCGGTGCATCGTGTCCACCACCCTGAACACTTCTCCTCTGGTGAAGCCCAGACCGATGGGGCCGTCGGGCTCGTGATCAAAGTGGGTTCGGATGTAGAAGTTGTCTCCCAGGTTGGACTTGATGATTTTCTTATAAACTGAAGAAAGCCAAGGTTAGGATTAATGCGTTCTCTCACTAGTTGGGACTCAAAGAAGGAAGTTATTCTACGATCAGCTTTGCTCTACACTTACGGTCCATCTTGTTCTGTGTGCAGATTTCTACCGGTTCTCCTGTCTTGACGTTGAGGAGAAAGTTGGCGGCTTCTTCTCGCGTGAAATGGCCGAAATCAGTTCTATTTACCTGAACAAAATGAGAAAAAACAGAGACATTATAGCTTGAGGTGTGAGAAGAACTATGTTAAGACACCCATGTTACCCAGAGTCAAGACAAATTACTTGTAAATTTATAAAAGCTGTAAAAACTAATTTCCTTTGGGATTACAAATTCAGATTACATTCTGATCTGGTGAAATTCCCATCATAGAAAACACAATAAATCAGTTCATTTAAGTGTGACTGTTGAATAATTACACTGAATGATGGAAAGTTTGATGTAAAACTCCTGCATTTAATAAGCAATGTACGACAAAGCAAGACTAAGGGGTCATTGAGGTATAAAATTATGATTTTTAAGTGTCACAACAGTGGCTCTCTTTTAACCTGCTAGATCGCCATGGTAACTGATGCTGAACACCTAACCAACCCCAAAGGAGGTTGAGTTTAAAATTTAAATCAGCTGCAGGAAGCATCTCCCTTTCACCAGGTCTCTTCCTGATCATGTTCCTTAAGAGCGATATAGATGTATATATGTTTAGATATGTGCAAACCAGTTGAGCCAAACACTACTAATGGCATTAAATGAAACCGTGTGGTGACAACAGCTTGTTTTGCTTGAGTATCATGGTTGAACGTCTGAAGTTTTAAAAGCTGTCATGTAAAAAAGCAGCTGCATTGAAAGTCACTAAGTAGGACAACAAAGGTTTTAACTTATACCATTCACAAATACCTACAAGCATTTATTATCTTGCTTTATTTGCAATAACATCCCTGCTTGCCCTAAAACTGTTTACAATATTCTTTATGGATTTCCCTGAAAACAAACTGTTCTTCTATACTGAAGCAGGCAGCACACAATCGGTCCAATTTGTTCAGAAAATTTGTCAAACGTTGCATCAAGCATCCCTTTTAAGGGAGCATGTACAGAGGTTGATGAAGGAAACCTGGTTAACAAGAGAAACTAATGACCTACTGTTATCCATGACGGTGGTTTTAGGTTTTGTTAAGCCAGCAAACATGAAGAAAGTCCGGCTAAGTCAAACCTCCTTTGCCCTGATTTTCAGAAGCTAAAATCAATAATCACAGCATGTCCTCATAACTGATAATCTAAGAGGTGATAATGAATAAAATAAAAGGCGCAAAATCAAAGTTTGGTCACCTGCATGATCTGGTCTCCCTCCTTCATCCCCTGGTCGTACGCCGGACTGTTCGGCTGAACTCCGCCTACAAAGATCCCGACATCGTTTCCTCCCACGAGCCTCAGACCGACGCTGCGCTCCTTCACAAACGACACAGTGTGAACATCCGAGCTGTACCTGAGAAGAGAGCGAAGAAATCAGATCACTGCCGCAAATGAATTTACAGCAACGTATTTAAAGCCAGACGGACCGACACTCACCCCGGATTAGAGGATGGATAGGAGTCTGGAGGTAGAGAGTAGATGGGCTCCTCTGTAGGCTTGGATGGAAGAGATGCGGGAATGCTGAGACTCCCAGCTGAAGCTATGGATGAATAAAAGGTCCAAAATAATCAGAAAAGCACAAAATAAACAACCTGCTCTTAAAGCGCACTAGAACTGCTTGTTTATTCTGTAATGATCAGCTTCAGTGTGAAAATAACCAGCAAATGTTTGACGCTTTACTTGATGAATTACTAAAACAGTAAAGAAAACTGGAATAACTCAAACAACTCAATCATTATCAAAGTCAAAGACAATTTGATTATTCGTGCTGATGCTTACTGTAAACTGGTGGGTTGCTCTTTACTGAAATCCCAGACCTGAGGGTGCCGGTTCCATTAGGAGCACGAGGAACACTGCAAAGTGGAATCAACATATTCATTGATATTAGTCTCATATTGGGCTGCAAGTAATTATCACTTCATTGTTCTTCTTCATGGTTTTTGTTAATTGATTAGTTGTGTCAAAAAAAAAAGTTCATCTGTGTTTTCCAAAACCCAAGATAACGTCTTTAAAAGTCTTATTTTGTTCACAATGTAATATACAATACATTATATATACACACATATTGTACTCCTATCTGCCTGTAAACACTGTCTGCAGTTCATCCCACTTCAGCTAAAATGTCCCTGAATGTTGGTCACAGTTGAGTCACAAATGGTTTCATGGTTGTGCCAAGGAGTGCAGCATTCTTTGTTTTTTTTTAAAGAATATGAGTAGAGCAAATAGTTTTGATATGGGCAGTTTTTTTAAACAACACATGTAGAATAAAGTGATTTTAGGAAATGTCACAATTTAAAGCTCAGATCTGGTGAAGTTCAAGGACCATCAGGGAGTTAGAAAGCAGAGAATTGTTCCTGTTTTTACAGTTTCTGGCTCTGATAAATTACATAATTTGTAGATATTTTTTTTTAAAAATGACATGCCTTTCTGCCAATTTTGGGGTTTATAGAGTTAATAACTGAAAATTAATCAATTAATCATTGCACCTTTGGACTTTCAGAACACTTACAGCAGTAAAGTACTAAAGGAACTGATGCTAGATGTTTATGTACAGTTGAAACAATTTTTTTTTTCTCACTGCCTGATATTAAAGCAGACTAAACTTGTCCTGTTTTAGGTCAGTTAGGGTTACCAAAAACTAAGAAGAAAGTAATAAAAAAATCTTTAAAAAACAAAATCTCTCTCTCATTATTCTGGCATTTAGCAAATAGAAATATTGATGTAAATACTGATGTAAAACAGGAAAAGTTTAGTCTGATTTAATGTCAGACAGTAAGAAAAAAAGATTATGTGTGTTTTTATAGTGTATGTAAAGATCTGGTTTCATCTGTATAGGTGATTAATGAGGTGAATGATATCACTCCACTGTACCTGCGGCGGTTGTCTTCCCGCTCTGAGCTCCCAGACCTCCTGAGATGTGAAAGATGATCCGACTCTGAAGAATCTGAACAAAATATATAGAGAATGACAGATTGTTTTCAGGACCTGCTCCAATACTTGATGCTGTAATCTAAAATACCGACAAAAATAGCAAGAAAGGGTGTGAAACAGTACACTGACCATCAGGAGGTGGTCTGACGGGGGACGGAGCACGACGAGGAGGTTCCTGCTTTACATGGACTGAGGGGGATTTCTCAGGAAGGACTCTAAGAAAAGCAGATGAAAAAAATCAAACAAAACACGTCATAGTTTACCAGCAATCTCCTTTGTCATCCGTTACATGTGTTATCATGACACCCAGCGAATTCACCGTAAATACAAGACAGTCACGTCAAAACTCTCATGTTGGTTTTGCACGTCAGCAGCTGAAGCTTTATGTGATTCAATCTTTACAGGAAGTTGTGTCATGTGCACGACTGTGTGCAGAGCGTCTTACAGCGAGACAAACACTTGTGTGTCTTGTGTGCTTGAGATAAGCAGATGAACCAGTCGGACATCCTCACCGCAGCTTAGCAGAAACTCAAAGGTGCATTTCGAAAGTAACAGTAAATCTTGTTTGGCTGAAAATGTGCTTGTTTGTTGAACTGCTTATAAAATCTTTACATATTTGCAGCTTTTACTTCTACTTTCTCTTGTGCAACATGTTCATTTTCATTGTATTAAATGTTACTCTAAACCTGTTTATGATGTATTTTTAATGTTAATGTGCTCAAAGCTGTTGGTCTGAGTGCCTTAAATTAACTCCCAGAGAAACTGACGAAGCTGAACTTTTTTTTTTTTGAAGTCTACATCTTGACTTTATACAGTGACATATTTAAAGAGCCCATATTTTACACATTTTTTAATTCATTTTTGTTGTCTACTAGTTCATGTTTACTTACTTTAATGTCCAAAAAACACATTATTTTCCTCATACTGTACATTACTGCAGCACCTCTTTACATCATCGTCTCTATTTTAGCTTCTGTCTCTTTAAAGGATCCTACCGAAAAGCTCAGTCTGCTCTGATTGGTCAGTGGTCTGATGAAAGCGAGGTGATGTTGGTTATGTACTGTAACCTCACATCTATAAGTAAAGGGATGTAGCTTGAGCAGAGGCAGCTTTAGTGCGGCAGTAATGGTGGACTGTGATGAAACTGGTCATTCTTTAAGTGTCTGCCAACCTAGCTGCTAAGCAGGTGTTACGAAAATATGTGATGTAGATAAGTTCAGTTCAATTCAGTTTTATTTATTTAGCGCCAATTAGCATCATCAACATCATGTCAGGGCACAAGACGCTACAGTAATATACTACTGAGGATAAAACTCTGTTGACAGGAAGAAACGTGGCAGAACCAGGCTCAGGGAAGGCTTCAAATGAGGAGTTTTAAGCAGGTAAGAAGCAGCAAAATATTATACTATATAGAACAACCCCCTTTGGCAACAGTGGGAAGGCAAAAATCTAGCTTCTAGAAACATCTGGCAGAACCAGGCTGAGGGAGGGCAGTCATCTGCCTTGACCGACCTGGGTGAGGGTAAAGAAAGAAAGGCCTAGACATCAAAGGCGGAGTTTCAGGAAAGTAAGGAGGAGTGTTTTCTGATCTAACATCACTGTAGTAAAGCAAAGACACCATAAATCTTTTTGCAACCAACAAATCCTTCAAAAGTATTCTGGTCGGCCCTTGTCCTATCTTTGCTCCCTTTGTTGTGGGTTTAGGGATTTGTACATTTGTGGACTTTTTACATGCACAAAAAAAAAGCAGCTGTATAACATATTGAAGGAAAGGGAAGCCTCTCAAAAACAATAAATTGGGTTCTTTAAGACCAGTTAGGGCTATTGACAAGATTTAAGAGGCTGTAAGGTTCTTCTATGAACTGCCTATATTCAGATTGTACATGTGTTCAGGTTACTGTCATCAGTAGACTGCCGGTCAACAGTTATATTTAGGAAGCACTCTGTAAAGATTAGGGCTTGTTTTCAGGTTAGTCTTGCAGGTTGTGTGTATGAGGAGCACTGAATTGTGAAACTTGTCAATATATGAAACATTCTGTTTCTGAGCACTTGGGCGTGAAAAAAAGTTGTCTTTCGAGAGAAATCTTGTTGACGCCAGGTCATTATGACATCAAGCTGTCAGATGGTCTCACCTGTATCTGTTGTTGGCTGGGATGGAGTTTCCGCTGTCTGTTGACTGCTTTCGAGGGACAGATGCATAACTGGCCTCTGAGTCAGAGTCTGACTGAGCTGCTGAGGTCAATCAATGAAAAGTGTTGTTATGAAAAGTTCTACAAAAACATTTCATACTTAAGCACATAGTTTTGGATGTAACCAGCCAGGATTTAGATTGTAGCTTCAAAAATGTGATTACTCTTCTTACTTAGACAACATCGAGTCTACAATATGCTTTAGATTTACCCTGTAAAATACGATTTAAGTTAACGTGATGTGCACAGACCTCTCGGTGGCGGATTGCTGGTTTCGCTCCATCGCGGCGGCTCTACCGGCGACTGCAGGGAAACAGCTGGCAGGACTCTGCAAGAGAAGAGAGGGAGGCGGGAGTGAGGGAGGAGGAAGACAACAAGTCTCAGTTACGTTTGGCGAGGGGGGACCAGTGGCTAATATGATGATTATTGATGAGAGGATGAGACTGAAATGTTGAATATTCACCTTCTGATCTGTGAGGGAAGCGCTCTCTTTGACGGCTTTGTGACCGATCAAAACTAATCATTTTTAATGAGTGTAGCTACTTGATTCTTGATACTGTGGATTTCAAACATGTTTTATAACACATGCAGATTGTCAAGATCTGATGGATAAATTGGGAGCTGATCTACAGTGTCTAATGGTAGTTGCTTCAGTGAAGTGTCCTCTGTGTAATCAACACTTAGCCACATACAGGAGAGGAACATGTTCAGTGAAAGTTACTTTTATTTCATTAATTAACAAAATGCAACACAATTGGTACACAGTCAAAAACACAAATCAAGCACAAAAAAAAAGGCTATAAAATGAGAGTTTAAGCACAAAATGAGTAAATCAATAAAAATCAAAAACAGAACGGGGTCATTTAAGCTTAAAATGCAAATAAAAACATATGATTATTTAAAGATGGGAGAGACGTGCAGTCTGCTCAGTTTCCGGTCCGTGAGATCTTGAGAGTTCGGGTAGGGGGTGAGGTTTGGACCTTCATCTGTACCTGTATCTGCTGAGAGAGTCCTGATTGTACGAGGTGCTGTGCCTCTGAGGAGGCCCCGACATGCTGTCCGACTCGGAATCAGAATCTGAGAAGAAACAAAAAGTTAAAAAAAATCTTAAATATTTGGTAAATCAAAACCTGCAGTAACTACACTTGTTAATGAGCTGTGGCATCAGACATTTTTTTTCTGGTTTTGTTGCCTTCTTTTAAATCTTTTTTTGTTTTGTTTTTGAAAGTCCTTTCAACTAAATGTGTTTTTATCTTTCAGATGAACTGACCCTTTATTGGTTTGCAGAAATAATTACTGCTAATAAACTACAGTCTGATAATTCCCAGATTCTCTCAGCCACAGTAAAACTGCTGGATGTATTATTATTATTATTACCACCATCATCATCATCGTCAACAACAACAACAACATCAACAAAACAACAACTTTATTTATACAGCACTTAAAAAAAAGTTTAAAAAGTGCTTTACAGACAGGCTAAAAGTAAAAATAATAATAGTAGCAATAATGATAGTAATAATAAAAAAAATAAATAAATACATTTAAAATAATAACAATAATAATGTTAATGATGGTGATGATAATAATAATAATAATAATAACAATAAATAATAATAATAACAATAACAATAATAATAGTAAGCTGTACAAAATAAAACAAATTGTAAAACAGCATTCATCGGCCAGAACGTGTTTTTCAGAAACACTCCGATGGCTTTAGCTTCATGTGTCTGTTGACACCTGCGCATCAGCAAACATTCCAAATATTAAGTAAATACTGACAAGAAGGAGATGACGAGAAACGTCCGGGACATTCAAGAAAGTTGCATGTGGTTAAGTGTGTGAGAGTGTGTGCTGACCTGGAGGTGGGACTCTGACAGGTGAGTTGACCCTCCTCGGTGGCTCTTGGCGAACCGGGATTGGGGAGGATCTCAAGCCTGCGACAGGAAGATCAGGAAGAACTCTGCAGCAAAAAAAGGAAAAGACAATTGGGCATAGAAGCTGAATTGACAAGAAAAGATTCAGTTTGCTATTATTTCCAGCTGTGTGATGGCGCTTTGTATCATAAAGTTGATAAAAAAAAAACTCATGTTCCTACTTGTATCGGCTGTCCGGTCGGGGGCTCTCCCTGCGTCGAGGTGGGGAGGCACTACGGTCCGAGTCTGACTCCGACACCGGCCTTCGGGGCCGTGAGGCCGAGGATGAGGGCCGAGATGTGGTCCACTTGGGGACCACAGGAGAAGATCGAGGGTTGGGGAGGGTGGACATCCCGGACAGAGGTCTGAAGGAGGAAAACAACTAAAATGACTACTACTGATTTGTAGGGTTTCTATATTCTAGAGTTAGAGTAGAGTTTTATTGTCATCTGTACATGTAAGATGCATCGTTTCGACAAGAACTATGAAATTCAACTGACTTGTATTTGCTGGACGGGTCCCTCGTGTCCGAAGTGTCTTTCCTGACACGAGGAGGAGAAACACTGTGGTCGGACTCTGATTCAGATGGAGCTGAGGAAACAAAATTCGGCAGTTAGAAATAAGACAACAGTGCTTTTATTATTCCATCTTCAACATCTTTTGGATTTCAGTGTCAGCGCCGCCTCCAGCAGCTACATCAAACTGCAAGTCACAGCTCAAGTTAGAAAGCGTTTGGGTATTTTCTTTTTCTATTATTTCTAGTATATGATGCACGTGTGATGTGGTAAATAAAGTGATTCTTTGCAGCACTGACCTCTTCGAGGAGCGTAAGTTCTCGCTGGAGGCCGAGTCAAGGTGGAGCGAACAGGTGACGAATCCCTGGACTTGGGTGGCGGAGGTTCAGCTCTCGTCCTGGGTGAGAATGTTTTAAGCAAAAGGAAGCCATTACAAAATCAAATTCTAGTGTAGAAGTTACTACTTTCTTCTCTATCTCTAAATAGAAAAGATATTATATTCATTAGGTGGTGGAGTGTGTTGGGTTTGTACCTGCGTGTCCGTTTCTCTCTGGTGGGGTGACGCGATGCTCTGTGAGTCGGGACATCATCATCAATGTCTGAAATGTCTGACAAAAAAAAGGAAAAAAAAATATGATGAGAAAGACCAGAAGTTTTGCAGATTGACTTGCATTAAATCCTTCATCAGGGATGTCTATTCGTCTTTGTTTTCTATTCTTCATGTCTTTAGTTTTCCCACCTTTTAGTTCCTTTCCAACCTGCAGTCCTTTCTATTAATCTGATATCTTAATCCATCCATCCATTATCTATACACCACTTAATCCTCACGAGGGTCGTGGGGGGGCTGGAGTCTATCCCAGCTGACTCAGGGTGAAGGAAGGAGACACCCTGGACAGGTCACCAGTCTATCACAGGGCTACACTTAGAGACAGACAACCAAGCACACTCACATTCACACCTACGGACAATTTAGAATCACCAATTAACCTCAACATGTTTTTGGACTGTGTGGGAGGAAGCTGGAGAACCCGGAGAGAAGAGCAGCAAAACAAGGAGAACATGCAAACTCCACGCAGAAGATCCCGAGTGTCCCCACCGGGAAACAAAGTGGCGACCTTCTAGCTGCGAGGCAACAGTGCTAACCACTGCTCCACCTTGCAGCCCTAGATAGCTTAACATTAACGTGAATTCTTTTGGCTGCAATAATTATGTAATGACAGAATGCCGTCACTTCAACAACGTCTTGCTGCCAGTGATGTTACGTATCCCACGTTTTCAAAGGGTTTAATTCTCCATCTGGACCTCCTACCCTCCAGCTCCGAGCTGCTGTCTCTGCGGCGGTCGTCCTCGCTGTTGGGGGCGCTGTCCTCCACCTCGGGGATGCTGACCAGGAACCTGCGGTCGTCCCTGAGCACCGTCATGGTCAGTTTGCCCCGGCTCTTCTCCACCAGGTGCTTCGTCTCCAGCAGGGACAGATTCTCCGTTGTCATGCCGTTGATCTGCTCACAGGAAACAAATCGATTAACACACCACAAGGATTAAATTCCTTCACATATGACTGACGGATTCTAGAAGCTTCTAGGCTTTTTGTAACAACAAAGGTAAAAATGTTCACCTTGAGGATGAGGTCTCCTTCCTGTAGTGTGCCTTCTTTTGCCGCCAGACCTGTTTCTGTCATGTGCTTGATAAAGATCTGACTGCCCAGCTTCAGCCCATATTCTACAGGAAAAAGAGAGGCAGCAATAATCAGGAAATCACATTTAAGAAAAGATGAGAGGTTCTTTTCAAGGTAGAAACTTAAAAACCGAGCTTAGTTTTCTCTTGAAGTCTTACCATCTGTGATTCTCTTTTTAACCAAAGTGGTTTTGATGGGTTTGTCAGGGAAGTCGTTGCGTGGCAGCCTCTTGTACCCCGACGACATCAACGGCAGCGTGTTTGTGTGCCCGTTGCGGTTTGGCGAGGAGCTGCGAGCGCGGTAGCGGTTGTCTCGGGTGTCGCTGCCGTCGGAGTAGCGTCGCGATCGTCCGGAATAGTCCGCATCCAGCAGGTTGGAGTGGGAAGCAGCTCGCGTTCGTCTGGGAGGGTCCGGATCCAGCAGGTTGGAGTGGGAGGCCGCTCGGGTCGGTCTGGTGGTCGCCGCTGGGATCTGGATCTTACGAGGGCGTTTCACCGTCTGAAGAAGACCAGAGATTTAGAGGATGCAAGATAGATGGGAGTAATTTAGGCGTTTTAACCGGACTCACATTACAGGAGTTCTAAAATCTGAACTGATTTTGAAATCTGGATGCATAAAGAGGAACTTAACCGATATTGTTCTCTGTAATCTCAGGCATGCAAACACTACAATATCAGAAAATAATGGTGCATTACATAGTAGAGGATGTTTAAAGATTCATATTATATATTATTATTATTATAAGATTATTTAAGATTATTATGCCAGAGAGAGTAAACATGGAGCAATGCACCACCTCATGGGGAAACAGATGTAAAGAAACCGGAGACAAACGCAACAACTTGCGTTTATAATAATTTGGTTGCAGATGCCGTCAACACTGGTTGGTTATTTTTTAGTGGGAACTGGAGATGAGATTTTAACTAAGTTTTAATATCTGTGGTTAACATTATCCTCAAGGAGTACAACAAGTAGCATTGCTTGGTAACAGTGGAAGTAACCATCCTGATTTTACCTCTTAAATATCACATTTGATTTCATTGGGTGATGAGTCTGTGAGCAGTTCGGGAGGTTTAAAATCAGATCTATAAACTCCTTACATCATCTAATAACAAGCTGAACATGGGTTCAGACCAAGATCCCAACTAGATTTCTTATCCGGTTGTTGAAAAAAGGGGTGAAATGGACCCAACTCCTGCAGCGTGAGCCCGGCTTCACTCGATTCTTTCTCCATACTCACTATGTCAGCTGTCTTGCCACATGACTTGAGGGTCTGAATGGTGTAGTTAGAGTGCACATTCTCCATGGATTGTCCATTCACCATGACAATTTGATCTTTGTGGCTGCAAGGCACAAAACAAACAAAACAAAACACACAAGTATGATTCTGTCAGTGGGTTTACACACCCTCCAGGTAACATGCATGCAGACAGGCGATCATGTGTCCTCTTCTGTAAACAGTCGCGTTAAGAGCAGCGGTAGTCGACTTACAACAGCCGTCCCATTGCTGGTCCGTTTGGCAGCACATCTGACACCACCACCGCTGTGTCCCCGTTGTCTGGGTGAGGCTTGTCCTTGCCTCCAGATATGGCAAAACCAAACCCCACTTTGGAATCCTGCAATTTAGACACGATAAAAAGAAGAAAATGACCGACGGCGCAAGAAAGAATGCAGGAAGGTAGAGAGCGAGCATGTGTGGGAGATGGAGGAGATAGAGGGAGATGGAGCACATTCCAGCGACGTTCAGTTCAGTTTAAGACGGGACAGCGAAGGTGAAGCCGCTGTGGGGTGCAGCAGGGTGTGTCGCTTTGAATTCCTGCTGCAGTCTGAGCTGTGAAACTGAGAGGTCTGAAACACGGTCCAGGTCAAACCCCCGAAAGCCCTTCAAAATGCCATCAGAAAGTATACTGAAACTGCCTCTGAGCCACAAACTGAGCACAGACCAAACACATAAGGTCTGAAAGTTAAACTTACTTTACTGTCACTTAGATTCTACAGGTGGAAAAACAACTGAAACTTACTTTGTTTAGTGTTATTGTGTGTTGCTCCCATATTGTTAACTCCTCCATGCCTGGTTTCTGGAAAGAAGAAACAAACAAAAAAAAAAACACTTTAGCAAATGATTGTTTAACTTGGATATTACTAACTCATGATTTATTAATCCTGTCATGTAATCCGGGTCCTTACAAGGGGGACGGTTGAGCCTGAGCCGAACAGAAAAGAGTTTGTGTGCAACCTGGTCTCAGCGTGCTCACACCTGTCTGAATCCTGCCTGACCGGTCTGGAGGAGGAGCTACCTGCTATGTGTGTGCACGCTCCTCCAATCTATGAGCTGCTGACAACATATAACATCTGGTTCAGTGAGCGAACACACAGAAAAACAATGTATAGAGACGGAAAAAGCTGCAACTAACAACCACTTTTGTTACTTTCTTGGTTGTTAATTCACCGTTTGGTCTTGAAAATGTCGAGAAATAGTAGAAAAATGCACTTTAATCCAGTCTATGGTGACATTTTAAAATGTTTTATTAAGTCTATCCAACCTTACCTTCTTTTAGAACAAATAAAAGATTTAAATTCTAACCTTTCAGCTGGTCTAAGCAACAAATGTTTGCCATTTTTCCGACAAACTGCTATTAACTTTCAGTGAATCCCCTTATTACTATTTTTTTTGCAGTTTAGGAGACAAACATATTTCATTTCCAGTGACACAAACACATTGTGATTGTTCTACACGGCACATTTCTATACCTGACTCTCTGTAAGCAGTCGGGTTCTCACAGCCCTGGAGGTTTGTGAAAATTGTAGGGCTTTTGTCGGCAATCAGGTTTTCCAGTTTTATGCTTGTTTTGAAGCATGTTTTCTGGGCAAACGTGTTATTTCTATGTTGATTATGGGATACCGTGTTCAGAGGCAATAAAAAAACGAGGTCTTGATTTCACAAAGGAGCTGTTAAGGTCACATGATTTAGTTTTATCAGAGTCGCATCAATTCATTTGTGATTTTATATGAAATCCCCTCAGAATACATGGCACTAAAAGTACTGTTACATCTTAATTCTGCACATTTCTACACTTCTGCTCAGGGATTTTTTCCTGGGGAGGATTTTCTTAGACGACATGAGGAACGTGCCGCGCTAACGCCACCACATGCCTCTCGTAATTTGCATTTTCCACATTCTACCTCTCGCTAAAACAAAGCGCGGGCTGTCCATAGACTATATTATAATAAACTGTTGCTTTACAGTAAGAACAAGTAAAGCCAGATACACGAGTCAGACACAGAGCTTCCTATCATCAGCTGTCATAAACAGGTTGGAGTTTGTCCAGGCTTCACTACAGTAGATTATGTGGGTCACACAACGAGTACAAGGTTCTGACAGTTATGAGCACGTCTGCAACTTTAAAAGAACTCATTGAGGGCAAACACCCACCAGACATCCAATGTTCTGTTGCAGCCAAACTAGAACTGATTAGTTGTCAACTACCAAATTAATTGCCAACTATTTTGATATTAATTAATGGGTTTGAGAATTTTATTTAAGAAAAAAAGGCTAAATTATCTAATTTCAGCTTCTTAATCCTCTAAACTCCAAAGAGTGTTTTTCAATGATAACAATAAGAATAATATATATTTTTTAAAAATCACCAGATTGACAACATTTAACAACAGCAGAAGCAGTAAAAATAGAAAAAAAATGTCAGATTTTAAACTTTCTGATGATCCTTAAACTATTTATCTGTGACTGACAGTTAAGTGACAAAAATTCTTTTTTTTCTTTTTTTTTTGTTGAATTGGGCTGAACTGCAGACTGTGTTTACATAGAAAGGAGACGTATAGAAACAAATTAAAAACATAGTTAGTAACATATCTATAGTACATCTTTTGGTGCTTGGAAAAAAGTTGTACATATTTATTGAATTTTGATTTGAATTTTTTTGCAAAATAAATAATGAAAGAAATCAAACTTCCCCCCCCCCCCTTTTTTAAAATGATTTATGACATTATTCCATTGTTATAGCACAGAAAATACATTTTGGAGTTTCTCTACTTCTAGCCACGATCGTTGTGTTTCCATTGAGGTGCAGGACTTTATATGAGTTAAACCTGAATCCACAATCAGTAAAACTGTGACAGGAACACAAAATACCCAGAATAGTCTCGGTGGTTAAATTGAAATATTTTCTGGTTTCTTACACCTTTGTGACAGTGAATTGAATATCACTAGGTAGTGAACAAAACCATACACGTGTCATCTAAGGCTTTGGGATACACTGATGGACATTTTTCAGCATTTTCTGACAACTATTTAATCGAGCAAACAATTGTGAGTTTCATTCCTGAACTAAACACACCATCTGAAAATACTACATAACTGTCCTGATGCTGCCAAGTTTACTTTGTCAAATAAATTCTAATTAATATGGTATTATTATATTAAAAACCTACTAAAACACAATTACAGAGAAGCAGAAAATGTCTCAATTTATCACCATTAAAATCTTAAACTGCAGGAGCTCAGAGCGCTGGTGTACGATGTCGGTGCTGTCAACAGCAGGCCATTTGTTTGAACAAGTTAATCATAAACTGGAGGACAAAAAAAAATCAACTGACCTGATTGCTGGAATAAAAGCTGGTCATGGACTTTCTGACTCATGTTAAGCTACTGAAACCTGACGGGTGTTTGATTGTGTAGTTTCATTGCAGTAAGTTCTGATTATAGCCACTGTGAGTAAAGCAAGTACACGACTGACAAAACCATTAAAATCTGACAGTTCAGGAACACAGGTTGGTAAAAAAAAGGATCAAGCTTGTTTGCAGAGTGTCCTTGAACCCGTTATGGAGTTCATCTGACCTGAGACGAGTTTAACGGAGATAATAAATCAGGATTCGCAGATTTAACAAGTGAATCAAGGAAACAAGATCGCAAAACAGCTTCATAAGTGTCCTAATGAGGAAAATCTGTGGCCACGCTGAGCTGCTCAGTGAACCTGTATTCAAGACGCAGAAATGTAATCAGTTAAACGTTAACTCCGATCGAGGGCAAGCTGATGCAGCAGGATGATAAATCGAACAATGTAGGTCAGAAAGTCCCCATTTAAATGTTTTCTAACTGATGGTTAAAAAAAGATAATATGCAAAAAGCAGCTGTGTTGTTAGTCAGCAATGAAGAAAAAAAGTTAACTTATCAGGACTTTTTCATGACAAACATGGCATTTCAGTGAACAGGGTTGGAATAAACTAACTGAAACAGCTGCACGGTGAAAGTTTTAACAAAAATGTGATATGAAATAAAGATATATTAAATAAAAATGAGCAAAAAAGTAAGAAATGTCAACACAGATATGACAGGAATTTTGTATCTGCTGATAAAAGCTTCGTCTGCAGCTTTCGATTTCCACTTTGTGAGCTCTAAAGAGCATTTATCTGAGCGCTCATACAGATCAGGAATGATTTCTGTCTTTAATTGATTTTTACAGACAGGTTTTCCAGCATTTCCAGCCACGTTGCACACAGGTCTGCTGCGATGCTTTGTCTTTCTCGCTCTCCACTCACCAACTGGTCTTTGAACCTCACTTCCATTTCCCGCTGGGTTTCTCCAACCTGAACAAAACACCTGCGGCCTCCAGCGCTCAGCGAACAGCCAGCTCTTTATATTCCATATACCAGCAGCAGCAGCAGCAGCAGCAAAAACAAATCACAGAACCACAGTAATCCAACTCCTCCCTCCTCGGATCAGACAGAAACCCGACCCTCCTGCTGAAATTATTTGTAATATGACCAGTCGTGGTGTTTCTTTCTCAGCGAGGAGAAGAGAGGAAAAAAAAAACATCCAGGAGACACCTCACCTGGAGATGGCTCCTCCCCCCTGCAGCCTTTGCCCACTCTGAGACACTCTAGTGGCCTTTTATGTATGTGGATTTAAGGTGGAGCTGCACCGCCTCAAACCCCCCACAGACAGATACCGGAGCAGAGAAACACCTTAAATGTGGCAGCGACTGTAATCACACAGAGATAAGAAGCCCTGCATCCATCTGAAGTGCTGCTCTGGATATACAATACTGTTTACAAAGAAATCCGTTATTGATCCCTTAAACAGGAAAGTCCAAATCTGACTGCTTTAAAGTAAAAACAAAAAAAAGCAATCCACACATTCTGCCATCAAATTCTGCAAAGTTTTACACACATTTCCTTTAACCGGCCACACTTTTGCCTCTATAAACAAACAGTCTGTATATTTTTTTTCCAATGTTTTTAATTAATCGATTGATTATTTAGTGTATCAACACACAATGATATCAGCATCAACACTGGGATCAGCCCGACAACAGGCTTTAAAGTGAAATATCGGCTCAAGTAAGTTCAAACTGTTTTCTTACGTTGCCCAGTGAATGTGCACATTTAGAAAAAAATATATTTTATGCCTGCATGTGTATAATAGAGGCTGCAAGGTGGCTCGGTGGGTAGCACCGTTGCCTCACAGCTAGAAGGTCGCCAGTTCACGTCTTGGTGAGGACACCCAGGATCTTTCTGCGTGGAGTTTGCATGTTCTCCCCGTGCAGCGTGGGTTCTCTGAGAGTTCTTCCTCCCACAGTCCAAAAACATGTTGAGGTTAAGTGGTGATTCTAAATTGTCTGTAGGTGTGAATATGAGTGTGCTTGGTTGTCTGTCTCTAAGTGTAGCCCTGCGACTCCTGCCCCGCCGCGACCCTAGTGAGGATTGAGTGGTGTATAGATGATGGATGGATGGATGATAATATGTTCACTGTTACTACAGGAGAGATCTGATGTTTTCATTTTCATATTTATTGTGTCAGCAATTAGTCAGCCAAAAGTTTTATTGGCCATATCCCATATCACGCATCCCTGATTTAGCCTAAAAAAAGTCAAATAAAGTCAAAATGTTAAGTCTGATTAACATTCTGACTTGTCTATTCACACTGCAGACTGACTTTCTGCAGCCAACATTGCTGGAATCTTTATTTTCGTATCCTAATTTCAAAAAATGGCTTAAAAACACCTTTGGTAGGTTTACCACTATTCTTATATCATATATATTTCAACTGAATGATCAAACAGCTGGTCTCAGGAGCACATGAAGAGAAACGTTTGCATCTTTACTAAAACTTCAGTCCTGTGTTCTGGAATGAAGATCAGCCACAGAACAAACATTTACTTTCATTAAATTTGGTTTAAACTCGCCTCCACCTTCACTAAAGTTGTTATTTTATACTTTATCTTGAAAACTGGACTTTTTCTTCTCTTTCAGTTAAAATGTGAATGTTTTTTCACTGTTCTTTTCTCTCTCTGTCTCTTTTTAAAACACTTTAAGGCATTATGTAAAGCACCTTGACGCGCGTTTGTGCATGAAACAGGTTTAATAAGTTAACTTTTCGTTCCTTGCAGATGTTGACATCATTGCCCGCTTGCTGGAAAGAACAACTGCAAACTAAGAAGCACAAATAATGTTCTGGTAACATAAACCGGTGTTACAGTGTTATCCATGGACTTACAGGAACCACCAGCAGCGGTGGTGGAGGCTCTGGAGGCAGGGAGCCGAAATGCTTCAACAGTTTAAGTCGCTGCGTCAGATTCATGATGGAAACGGAGCTTCTTCTCCTTTAAAAAAAATACACCTGCTGAGCAGCTCAGTGTGAAAAACGTCCAGGCGGGTGCAGGTGAGCGAATAAACCTGCTGACTGTGTCTCAGTCACACATGGCCACTCATGTAAAACAGAAGGAGTCCAAAAGGAAAAGAGACACTGGAGACTATTCAAATTAGTAAAACTCCAAAGTAACAATCTGTCATTCCTCTGATGAGTCACGTGTCCATGTCTTTCCAGTTGTGTTTTGTATTCTTGATTCTTCCCTTTGTGACGGGTTCATAAGTCAAACAGGTCCACTTGCTCCCACCGTCAGCGGTATGTGTCTCGGTTAACTTTCCCACATCGAGCAGCAGGTCTCCGGCTGCTGGCTGGGTTTCAGTCTGCTGGCTGCTATGGTTACGTCGCAGGAATGAGAGCGCTGGGCTGTTAATAATTGATGGGGTGTTTGCTACACTATAGGTCCTGTAGCCCTGAGTAAAGTTTCCTGGGTTCCTACAGAGGCCCTGCTGTGTGTCAGGATCAGGAAGTGGCTCTGAGGCAGCGGATCATGTCTCGCTTTCATGCTTGACTGTTACGCATCAAAGCTGGCCGCGCTGCAAACTTCTATTGTTTAATTCTAATTATCAGCGTCAAGGCTGGAGCCACTGTGAGCCACGGTTAACTTATTTAGGAGGAACAAGTACAAAGAATATTGAATGGCTAATCACTTCCTAAAATTCATGTACAGACTGGTGAGTGGATTAGAAAACTTTAGATGAATTAGTGGCACACTGTAAAGAAAAAAATAATAATTAAAAAGGTTTTAAATGCTATTTAAAAAAATAAAAAGTAAATATTTAGAGCATCATCAATTTTATCTCAGTTTTTTGATTATTTTTTGGGAAATTTGCGATAAAGTTTAACTGAGCTGTGATAAAACAAATCAAACTTGATTACTGTCCTACACGCGGTAATTTATAGAAGTTTAATGTTACGTATTGGTTCTAACGTTTTTGTTTAGTTTTGTTTTTTTATACGAGTTTTAACAGGTTTATGAACAATTTACTTATTTTACATTACAGATAATAGCTAATAAATGACAGAAAAAGGGTATTAATTTAAATTTATATGTATATATTATGGATTAAAAATTAGTAAAATAAATAAAAACATTAATACATTTAAATAAAGAAATTTAAACTCTGAATTTCAGATATCTAGTAAAACACAGAACAAGGTACTACAATTATGATTGCATAAAAAATAAAAAAGGGAAGAAAATATAATGTCAAGATCAAAAATCTGTATTTTTACATATGGTACCTTGACAGGAAAATTACGCTATTTTTACTGTATTTAAAACAACGAAAAAAGTCTTTATTTTACAGATATTTATATTATTTAAAAAAGAAATATATACATAAAAGACTGAAAAATTGTAAATTATTTTTAAACTTTTTTTTAAAAACAGATTTTCCCTGTTTTGTTACGTTACTATCAAGTAAAATCACATCTAAAAAGTATTAATTCACATGTAAAGCCTTAAAATCAGGCAAAAACTGAAGATCATGGCAACATCAAAAAATCTACATTTTCACAAACAGTAAATTGTTCTTTTACAATGCTTGTCCATAGCATTTTTACTATTTTAAATGCAATTAAATCAGCTAGAAATATTATGACTTTACAGATATTTGCTGTTATTTTCCTACTTTTACATTTTTTGAATGTAATCCAGCATTTCTAAAACATTTTTTCAGCCACCATTACTGCCAGATTTTTACAATTTAAGTTTTTTTTGTTATTTTACATTTTACAGTGCAGCGACATACCAGATGCAGGCTCGTGGCTTCAGTTCAGCAGGTGTAACAGCTGGCCTCGGGTCAGCCAGAGCACCAGTGGTGAATTATTAATGATCTGCAGAAAACAGAGTCTGGCCAACAGCTACTACTGTTACTAAAAACAAGCACTTAGCAGAGGTGTGTCCCCTCCAGGTAGGTAAATAATCACTCATTCCTGGCTCACACCGAGTCCGTTCAGCAGCAGAGTCTTCACTTCAGATGGTGTTTTATTTCTTTCAGTCTGCAGCCACTCCTTCCAACATGCAAACGACCAGAGCGCCTTGTTCCACCGTATTAGCTCAGAGCTAAACTGCAGGTTTCACTATGAATGCAAAGGCATAACTAGAATTCTTCCACGGTGCATCATTCAAATAGGCTCCTCTCATAAATATTAATAGCTGAGGGGGGCCTGGAATGGACTTATTATGCTTAGTGGGTAATGAGGAATAGCAAAGCCTCTCTGGGTAAATATAGAGCTTAGAGGACAAATACTCCAGAGGTTTACAGAACCCACAGAGAGGCTGTAATTACACAGGTCAGGGCTTTGGAGCTTCCACTCACAACAGACGTATTCATGGCATGTTGTCAACAATGTTGAAGTGCTGCAAACACCCACTTCACGGCTACCTGGACTCCTGCAATTCATGCCCAGACTTTTACGAATTAAGTTCCAGACCGTCTCGTGCGTTGAAGATTAAAAAAACTGGAGTGTGAAATGCATAACTTTGCAATATCGAGGGCATTACGTGTGAATTCAACAACATCCTCCAACCGCTGTTTGTACAGAAGTGTTCATCCCTTTAATCCGCTGAACCTCAAGGAGTTTCTGGCGGCTTCTCTGCATTTTTACTCACTGTGGGCTCATTTTTCACTGCAATGTAAAGTCCTGCACCTCTATGGAAACAGCACAACCCTGACAAGAAGCACAGAGAGCTACAAAATGTCTTTTGTGAAGTTTGATAAAGTTATAGCGCCACAAATCAGAAAAAAAATAAGCAAAAGTTGATTTTCTTTGATTATTTGCATACAGTTCAGCCCAGTTCAGATAAAAAAGTCCCTGAATTCTTGTGATGTGAGTGTTGATTGCAGCTGAGTCACGAATAACTTCACTGTTGCACCAAGGAATGCAGAATTTTTTGTGTTTTACAGGATCTGCTGAGACTAAACGACATATTTTTTGGATTCTTTTTTTTAAACCAGACACAGATTAAAGGCATAGATTTGGTTTGTGTTTCTAATAGAATGTTATAGATGAGTGGTTACCTCTAAAACCTGAAACTCTGATGATGTTTTTACAGTTTCCTGCTCTGATAAATGGTGTCATTTTGTCATTTTTATAAAAAGCCAATTTCCTTTTAAAGCTGCCGGTGGGTTTTGAGGTCCAGAAGGTAAATATTAACATGCGTACTCAGGTATTGAGGGCAGCGATGCACATCAACGAGGACGTAATTATTCACAGAAATATTAGGTGTTTACATGGTTTCAGTGCAATGACGTTCAAACATTTATCGGGTATTTCATTTGCTCGAGCAGCCAAATAGGTGTCTGGTCAGGAGGTCAAGCTGCTGGTTAGACTACACTGTGTAATTGATTTAAAACATGTGACGGAGGTTTAAAACACGAGTTTCAATACAAAACTGTGACACCAGGAGGAATCTGTAGAACCACTAAAACAACAGTTAAGCTCTGAGTCAGCCGCGTTGCATAACGTATATCTCAGATTGTAGCGTTAATCTGCCAGCTGCAATGTTAAAAATTGCAATTCTTATTCAAAGTTGATTAACCGTTAACAAATTAATTCTACTATAAAAGAGGATTTAATTGATATCAGCTGATCAAAACTCTTCTGAGGAATGCTATTGAACCTTGAGTCCAAATCAAAACAGTTTGTTTAATTCAGGATTTGCTGTTTCAAACCTAGAAAGCACAAATCTGGGACACAACACATCTCGTGTGATGTTTCCAGAGCGACACCACCATCAGACTTCCCAAATCAAACAGCGCATCAATACCCACAGCGATCAGGGTCAAAGGAGAGGAAGACGCAGCGGTTTGGGAATGCAGTCGAAACTATTGTGAAACTGTGTGGTAGGCAGGTAGAAACTTGCATGTGTGGCAGAACCAGTACGGTGAGGAGAAAATGCGACGTGCAGCTGACTATAAACTTCCAGACAACATAAACTCAGCATTAAACTAAGCCAAATGTACAGAAAATGACGTCAAACAGCGTCTCAGTGCCTACAGCTGTAGCTCGATATGAATAACACAAGATCTCATTTAGTTTGTTTGTTTTAACAAAAGTTATTAAAAACAAAAACAGCTCTGGATCTATTCATCCATCAAAATAACACGATAACGTTGATCAGAAACGTTGGAAGATGGTGATCCTATAATGTCACAGCGCAGATATTTGCAGCAGCGACGTTATTGAGTGTTTATTAGCGCTTTTACACGACTACATGAAGAAAATGGCCAAAAGTGACGAACCAAACGTAGCAGCAGGTGGTGGATTAACAACTTCATTTATTGTTTTATTACAGGCGGCTGCAGTTACATAAACTGTCATTGTGCTATAGACGGAACTTGCTGTGTTTTTTTGGCATCTATAAAAACAGCAGATTTCCTCTAAATACTACATTAATACTATTATTTATTATTATTTGAGATATTCTGTTATGGGACTTCTTTGTATGAACTTTTTCTTCTCACCTGCAGCTCTTCTTCTGGACAATATTACTATTAAATTAAACTTACAAAACAATTATTTCCACCTTTACACATGAATTCAGCTGTAAATCATCATTAATAAAGCAGAATCCTAAGGTATAAAGTTTGAGAACCACCTATGTTGGCTGAGCACAAACAGAAAGTAGAAATGACCTTAAGTTGCCTCAAGACAGACTCAGTGTCTCTCATTTTATATTATTTTTCCTCTGAAATAACAAGAAAATATGCTATTTTTAGGTTAAAATCTTCATGTTTGTAGGCTGGAACAATCCCCTAATGTGCCAAACATCTTCTTCTGTCAAACTAACAGCTAAATATTCTCCACAACACACAGCAGAGCATGAAAACAACCACATCTGCTCCTCAAACAGAACTCAGCAGCACAGTGAGTTAGCTGTTAGCTGTTAGCAGTTAGCCGTTAGCTGTACCTGCTCAGCTCTCTGCTCGGTGGATAAACCTTTTTAAACTGAGGTTCACTTCAGTTAAACGTTAGAAATGTTTCTCCTGAGCGTCTCCTCTCCCTCCACAGCTAGACACCAGACCCACAGAGCAGCTGTGAACCAGGAAACACCTGCACAAGAGCAGCTCACTCACCTGTGAAGCTCCTCTGTTCAGCCTCAACGGTTCGGTTCACTCGTCAAAGTTTTTAAAATCCGCTCTTCAGAAGTTTCCCTCTCGCTTCACTGACTTCACGGTTTCTCGGTACTTCGGAAAGTTTCTCCTAAATCTTCCCGGACGCAGGTGAGGAGGCGGGGCGTGGACGCAGCCACGCACAGGTGAGTTTCGTAGCGTCATCACGCTAGAGGAGCGTCACAGGTGGTTAAGGCTCCGCCCAGTTTTGGGTGTGACGAAGCCTCGTGTTTGATTTGAGTCAGATCCACTGACCACAAATGGAAGTGACCGGAAGTGGTTGGTCATAATATATAATAATTCATTTAGGATTATTCTAGTAAATTGTACACTGTTTAAAATAAAAAAAATAAAATAAAATACAATTTAAAAAATAAAATAAAATAAAATAAAAAAGTGAATAAAATAAAATAAAATAAAATAAAATAAAATAAAATCTGGCAGCAAAGGTGCCAGAAAAATATATCTAAAAAACGGTGGAATATTGGAGCATTCAAAAACTGTGAAAATAACAGCAAATATCTGCAATATTTTATTTTTTTTAGCTGATTTAATTACAGTAAATAAAAACATTTTGCAGTCACACATTATAAAAAACAAATTAATATGTGTAAAAACACAGATTTTTGACAATATGTACAGTTTTGGTGTGTTTTACTTTACAGTCAATTTGCAAATTAATACATACTTACGATTACTATTACTAATTAATATTTGTAGTTCAGCAAAACAGGAAAATCTGTAAAATAACAGATAAAAAGACATTGCTTAGAAATTTTTAATCTATAATATATAGAATTTTTCTTTCAAACAGTGATAAATATCTGTAAGACAATGATTTTTTTCAGATTCAAATAAAAAACAAAACAAAAAAACATTTATTAAACTAGTAATTATTGATGTTGACATTATTTACAGTTTTGGCCTGTTTCTGTTTACAGTCAACAAGTAAAGTTGTATTTTTTTTCTGCAATTTTATTAGATATTATCTGTAAAGTAATAAAACACAGACAATCTCCAAAATAACTCTTTAAAAAAATAATTAGTATTACTTAATCCTTTTATGCAACATTTTTCTTTTGTATAACAGCCAATACCTGATGTTTTTAGGGTTGTTTTTTCTGATTTAAACACAGTCAAATAGCATTAAAAAACACCATTTATAAAAATACAGACTTCTGATTGGTACATTATTTAGAGCTGTTTTCCTATGGCTAACATTTAAATTAATACTTTTTTCTGTGATTTTACTAGTTATTATCTGTAATGTATTATAACAGGGAAAGTCTGTAAAATAACAAAAAAAAAGTCAAAAAAATGTTTATTTTTTCCTGTCTACAGGTAAATTAATTTAAAATAGGAAGTCCCCACTTTTGCAGATGTCATTGTGAAATTAATACTGTCTTATACAGGATCACAGTTTACTTCCTTAAACTGTAAATTGCGTCTGTGGTTTATTACTACACTTTATGTGACCTTGTACTGGTGACGTGTGCAATGACAATAAAGTTGAATGTAATCTAATCTAATCTTAGGCATGAAAGCTTCTAGTTTAACTGGAGAAATGTTCAATAAATAACCTCCCTGCTGGTTTCAGGTTAGAGGACGGGAGACTGGAACCTGATAATTGCACCATTTTCGAGTTATTTCAGAGTGAAATAAATACAAAATGTGAGACACTGTGCTCCCGGCAAAGTAAGGTCATCACACCTTCTTTTTGTGCTGAACCCACATTAATATCAGACTGAGTGCAGGCAGCCGGAGCAGCGCTTCTGAACGTGTGTGTGCTTTGAATTCATCTTATTTATGATCATTGACAGAAATATAATTAGAGGTAAGGGTGTGCCATAGAAGTACTTGGTTTTATAAATGTCATTTAACAGTAATTTGGGTGAACAACCCTTTAAATATTCCAAGAGAAGAGACTAAACATTATTTAATAAGTAATAATCATAGTAAATCTGCTGCCTGACTAAACATCTGTCCACAGTCTAATGATAGCCGATCTAACTACAGCAGCCTGTAATAAAACAACAAAATGTGCTCTTATGGCTTCTCGGCTTCCCCTTTTGTTCGTTACTTTAATTATTGGAGAGGCTGCGTTCTATATGTAGTTATGGGAAGCATCTACATGCGCAACAACGACACCCTGCTGCCAGACTGTGAAACTGAAAAGTCTCCGTAACAAAACACCGACGTAACAGAAACGTATTTGGAGTTTCAGGTCAGACTTTCACAAGCAGTAAAACAACATTAATATGTTTATGATCAGCTGTGTCGTATTGTTTTTGAGGGCTTTAATTCATGACTGGAATGAAAAAAGACAATTACAATACATTAAACATGGTGGAATATTTTAGTGTTCAAAATGGTAAAAACTGTAAAATAAAATAAAATAAAATACTATAAATGTATATAAATATTTGCAAAAAAAAATAATAGTCACACATCTTAAAATACATTATAAAACTAACTATTTCTAAAAAAAAAAAAAAAGAAAGAAAAAAGAAATAAAAATACAGATTTTTTAAATGTCAACATTATGGACAGACAATGTGTAAATTAATACTTATTCTGTGATTTTACTTAATGTTATTAGTTTTTTAAGAAAATAGGAAGGATATGTAAAATAATAATTTTTAAATTCTTGACTTTAATTGATTTTTCTTTTTTTTTTTCCTTTTAAATAGCAGCAAATATCTGTAATATAACAATATTTTTTGCTGATTTAAAAAGAGCAATAGAAATACATTCATTTTATGCATAAGTCTTGAAAAGGAACAAATTGCCATTAATAAAAATACGGATTTTTGAGATATTATTTACAGTTTGGGCCTGATTTTAGAATTAACATGTAAAGTCTACAATTTTACTAGTTATGATCTGTAATTTAACAAAGCAGGAAAATCTGTAAAACAAGTCAGCTGTTAAAAAAATGTGTTAAAAGTTGTTTTCCCAATTACTTTTTTTTAAAAAACACATTTATCTAATGATACGGTGTCTGTGTTTATGTGATCCTGCAGCACATCACTGCCAGAAACCAGCTCTGCTCATATTTGTGTTTTTTTTTCTATCGCTTGCTGAGCACAAATGTAATTCAGCTCAGCTCTGCTCCATTTTCTTGATGTTTAAAAAATAAGCAGTGATGTTACATGTGTAGTTTCTTCTTGTATAAACCTGCAGAGGAAAAAGCAGAAGAACAAATGAGACTCAGTTTCAGCAATCTTCAAGTTTTTATTTGTTTACAAAGTTAAGATTGCAATTTCATATAGTCCTTCCTTTAATGAGTAGAAAACCTTTTTAAAGAATTAGTCGAAAGGCACAAATTTTACAATATATACATTTGGATCTAAATTATAAATATATAGAAAACAAAAGCACAACCCAGAATAAAAGTGCTGAACACAGTTTTCTTTTTTTTTCTTTTTTTTTACAGAAAAAATAGGCTTTGTTTAAAAATACATACAATCAGTAGCATGTTTTTTGTTTCATTTTTTTTGTTAGCAATAAATTATTTGAGAGTGATAACATTTATATAATATGCAAATGGTGGAGAAACGAGAAAGATGGTTACAGTATACATAGAGCAATCCATCAAAGAACAGAAACACAACAAGCTTGCAACGCTCAATCATAACCAACAAGATAACAGTAACTTGATTATGCCATTCTTAGTGCAAAATGATAAAATGATTAAAGGCCTAGCTACACAAATAAAAGAATCCTAACAAAAAAAAAAAAGCTTTTTTTTCCTAACATTGCTGTCCATATCCCTCAAATGCATAAAGCTTTATTTTTGTGATCATAAAACACAAAATCAAAAGGCAAAACTTTTGCAGACTGACGTCTCGGAATGTGCCTGATGAGGAATATTCAAAGCAAAACGAACGAGGAAAACATGCTGTGGTGGAGAATTAACAAGAAATACTGTGAGTGAGTCGGTCTGATCCTAAAACCTGTTGTGAATCTGTTGGGAAGGCTTGGACAGATCAATTGCACATTTCAGCATAATTCGGGTGCGACTCAAAAATCTGTCAGCGTGAATGAACTGTCCAACAACTGCAAGACAAAAACAAAAAAAAAAAAACCTGTCCACAGAAAACATAATGCTTCTTCAACAGAAACAGCCTTTCATCGTTGCCCTAAGAAGGCATAAACATTTAGAATCACTGACATTTTCACAAGGACAAACAACAAACCCATCACATTAAGTCTAAAACATAAATACAGCAAGAGTCACAGCACAGAGTTAAGAAAAAACAAAAAAAAAAATAGCACATGTATTCATTAGTTTCACCGCTGTTATAAGGGGAAATGATATATTTCTGCTAACGCCCCGACGTTACACCGCTTGTAGGTTTCTTCCTGAGATTGATAAAAGGTCTGATATCTTAGAACCAGTAACTTTAGGGGTGTCTGTGGAATACTTTGGTATCTCTCTGCGAACTGAAGGCCTGGCCGAAGGTCTACGAGTTGGAGAAACAATTCTACTTGAGGAAAGCAAAACTGAAAGGAGCAGAAACAAATCCAGACACTGTACAGCAGTACAGAACAGTGCAATCTTATTTGGTGGCAGGTTATAATAGAACTTTTTGTTTTTTTTATTATTATTACTATAGCAATCTTGAAAACTAGTAACTTCCCTGACCAAACATGTCGTTAACTATTATAATAAGCAAGATAACGTATCTAAAATCTAAATATCCCTTAAATATAAATAACAATAACTTTTATAATAACGATGACTAAAACATCCAGAACGCATTGCGTCCTGTGAAAAAACGTACTTTACAATGGTTTGTATGCGTTTCAGAATGTGTTTGACTAAAAGACTATTAAGCAACAGAAAAAAAAAGAAGATTCATACCATGCAAAGGTAACCACAAAGCTTTGCCTGTTGAGCGTAAACAGTACGTAGGCATGTCTGTTTCAGAACAAGTGTGGAATAATGTTTTATTGCTTTTTGATCGCTTGAACTTCACCCGGCATGTTGTCACGAACCAACTACAGTGCATCGTCTTCACACAAAGATGGCCAGATCTCACAGGTTTGTAAATATCATACGGTGAACATCACGAGTCCACGTCTTTTGAAAGGTTTTTACAGCACGGACGCCTGAAATGGAAACAGTCAGATATTTGTGATCGGTTCAACTCCTCTGGAACCTTTTGTCCGAGACTTTTTTTTTTTTTTCCCGACGGGGCTTTTTTTTAAAACCTCAATTAAAAATGTGAAATTCTGAAGACTGAAAACAAATGTTTGATATCTACGTTGGTCAAAATGACACGTATACACACACACACACACCAGAAAGAAAAAAAAAACACTCAAGACTTTCCTGAGGAATTTCAAATCAAAACAAAACAGGAGTCACATCACCAAAACTCTACTGTCAGCTTAAAAAAACAAAAAAAAAAAACAGGGAAACTGGGTATAGATTTTTGGACACAGTTTTCTATCCGTGCTGCTTAACAATCTGTCCGATCGCCTCGAACACGGTCATCTAACCTGCGACAGAGAGGACACAAACAAAGGACGTCGCTCTTCTTTTAGGAGCAGACAAGCATATACAGGCTAAATGTCTTCCTGAAACCCAACACCAGCGGAGAGTAACGCAAACAACAACTAACTGACTGACTCACTGACTGAAGGGGCTAAAAGTTAAATACAAATATACCATATTAAATTAAAATTAAAATCAACGCTCAAGAGTACAAATCTATACATTAGGCTACATGGATTCTAAAGACTGCATTTATAGATTTCTCCAAAAGGCACTGTTTGCAACAGCAGACTGCTCTTCCTCTCCCTTTTTCCTCACACTAGTGTTCATACAAGCAGGGAGAGAAACAAGAGGGAGCATGTAGAAGAGAGAAAAAAAACAAAAAAAGAAACGACAACTGAGGCATTTCATGGCTAATCAGCTAAAAGATTTCATGTGTTTTTTTGCTCTCGTCTTCCAGTTCAACACTATGTCTCGTTTCACTCAAACCAAGCCTTGCATACAGTTTTTTCATTTTTTTTTCTGCCATGAAGCGAAGTAACAGTAAAGCAAAGTCTAAAGATGTGGTTTTAACTGGTGAAAGTCATGTAGAGCTTCCAGCAACTTCACCAATCATACCTCGTAAAAATCAGCAGCGGGAGGTTTTGTTAAAAGATTTCCACACCTCGTCGATGAGCTTGTGTTTCGACAGCTCGTGTGTTCGATAGAATACAGTTATCGCGTGTTTTTTTTTTTTGTTTTCTTTTTTTCTTCTTCTTCCACTTCCTTTAATTTATTCATTTATTTTTTTTCAAACAGCTGCCTTTTACTGTGGAGGACACACTTTGGTGTAGAAATCTGATATTGATCGAGCTCCGACATCACCTCGACAGCCTCAAGCAGGTGAACGCTACAGGTGGATAAAGAGAAGGGTGAGCCCAGCGCAGGACAGGCAGTGACTTGACTATACGCCCTGAGGGGAGAGGGAGCAGGTCCAAGGGTGCGATCGTAGACAGCAGCAAACAAGACGCGATCTGCTTTAAAAGACAAAAATAAAATAAAAAATACCCAAAGATAAACAAAGTCCCGACTAGCTGTTGCCGTTCAAAGCTGCTAGTCTTGCTGCCGGTACTGGATGACAGACTTGCGGTCCGGCCCGGCCTGCAGCATGCTGTTCAGAGCCTCGCGAACGTCGAGAGCGCCGGAGCTGCAGTGGCCGTTGGGTAAAGAAACAGAGTCCGGCTGCGGGAGGAGATAGGCGGCGGGGAAGCGAGAGGTAGAGTTGGAAAAGAGGGAGGAGGACGGGCTGGAGAAGAGAGAAACAAGGTTGTTGGACACGGCGGAGGTGGAGGACGTAGAGGAAGAGCAGGACGAGGAAGAGGACGAGGGGCTGGCTTTCTGTGTGGGCATCTGGGGGGACAGGGGCAAGTCAAACAAATCTAACAAGTCATGGTGGTTATTGGCCAACAGGTTCTGCTGCTGCTGCTGCTGTGAGGCCTGTAGATGCTGCTGCTGCTGCTGCTGCTGTTGTTGCTGTTGCTGAAGTAAAATGGGCTGCTGTATCTGCTGCTGGGCATTCGTCGTGTTAGACATGAGAGACTCCAGATTAAATTCGCCTGGGAATGCTGCAGAGTTGCCCGCTAGCGTGTCCAGACTCAGTGCGCCCTCTGTGCTGTCCGGAGAGGGCGACGGTGAACTCACTGTCAGGTCCAAGATGTCGTCCAGGGGGTTCTTGGAAGACAGCGAGGTCTGATGGAGTGGAAGAGACGGGTTCTTCGGCTGTGAAAAAGGTGATACAAAGGACTGCGGGTAAAACGGTGAGTAATTGAGGCTAACTGTGTTGGTCAGAGGGCCCTGGTTGGTGGTGATGGAGGAGGAGGAGGAGGAGGTGGAGCTGTTGGGCCAGTTGTTATGGGTCCTTTGCTGGGTTGGATTTCTCTGTAAAGACAACAGGGGTAAGTTGTGTTGGGGGTGTTGTAAAGAGGACTGGCTTTGGGGCTGCAGTCTCTGCAGCTGAGAGATGCCCCCGGTCGGAGTCCTTTGCAGGGCGTTTTGGTTCAGTTTCTGTTTGAGGATGGGGTTCTGGGCGTGAGTCTGAACGAGGGACTGGGTGAGCATGGACTTCTGGCTGAACAGATTCTGCAGGAGATGTTTGTTCTGCTGCTCCATTTTACGCATGCGATCCTCAGCCAGGCGCTGCTCCACGGCCTGCTGCTCCTTCTCCTTTCGCCTCCTCTTCACCTCCTCGTCCATCAGCAGCAGCTCCTCGCGCACACGAGCCACACAGTTCTCTGGGATCTTGATGCCTGAGAGAGACGAAGAGTAGAGTCAGATGAGTGGGACAAATCTTCAAACTTTTCAAAATATGCGACAATCCAAGGCCACATGTTCAAATAATGGAAAGATTGACAAGAAAAGGGTAGACGGAAAGGCAGGTTTATCACTAAATATTCAAAAATGTGAGCTTCTGGGATGTGTGCTCTCATAGATGATACACATGGATGGCCTATTTTTTTTCATATCTTTGTGAAATTTGTGTGTACTGCACGGAAAATACAGACCGGACACCAAATCTCTAGTAAACATCCTCAAACTTGTATTTTTAATGGATCTTGAAACTGATTCATAATTTCCAAAGTGTCCTTGTCAATAAAGTGCTCGCAGAAGTTCAGCAAAGCCAAATTAGGAAAGTGAGGAACTGTTTCATTTCCTCAATTTATCAAAAACACGTGTCAGCACTTTGACAGCATCTCATTTTACCGTCAAAACAACTCACTGACATTTGGAAATTAAAATTTGAATTTAAAACTCTGGGCTGGAAGTTTATAGATTAATCTTAGCAGAGTCAAGTCTGACAGATTTTTCTAATAAGCAGTAGAAGACGGTGTTAGACTCGATACTTCAGTTGGAAGCCCAAGAACAAACCGGAGAAATCTTCAGTTCTTAGATGTAGAATTTATTCAGGTCACAGGTAAAGTGAGGCAGCGCTGGGCTCAGAGTGACAGAGCTCTGAGAGAGATCTATCAGAAGGAGCCCCGACATCCGGAAATGACTCACATTTATCTTCTTGGGCTGGTCCTGTACAGAGGTTGGACGTTTACGCAAGCGAGTTTACTGTGACGTGAACAGGCTAGCCACTGTTCAAGTGGAAGTTCACTGAAATGTAAACTGCTTGGATTGAATACAAAGTGTGTGTGTGTGTGTTATCCAGAAGGCGTGCATGTAAAGCAACTAATAGAAAAGAGGAGTTTCCGCTGTCTCCCAGTATGTGAACCAGTTCACACCGGCCATGTTATCTTCAAGGATGTGCATTGTGCTCAGTAGAAAAAAAGCAAAACAGGATCATCGGTTCAGTGGAGAGACACAGATTCAGAACAGCTTGAAACATAATTAATGATAACAACGGCGACTGTGTACTAACCGACTTGCTTGTTGTGCTGCTTAGTTTTGAGGCGGACAATCTGGAGGATGCTGGAGCTGGTGATGTCAGAAACCACGTCGGATACACGCTTCCACACCCGCAACAGAGCTCCGCACAGCATGTGGTACTGACGGAGGCGCATGCCCTGCAGACACTCTTGGCCTTCCTCGATTTTCTTACACTTTCCATTCCTAGGGAGAGGGCAGAGAAGAAAATGTCAAATCATGTATTTTTGTAAAACCCTGAGACAGTCCCATTCTTGAATTTGAAGCACAGCTCACTGGTCATCTGGTGATAACATGTGAGACTTGGGAGGCAATTTCTTCATGACTAGTTCTCAGGTGATCTACAAATCCTTGGGAATGGCATCTGACCTTAGAACCACCCTGACTGAATCCTAACAAGTACCAGCCTGATTGGATGCATTGAGCCATTAATCCTGAGGGACGCTGTGGATTCCTACTCACCAGTTGGCGTGACTACACTTCTTGAAAGAGAAGGTGAACTGGTTCTCCCAGCTGTCCCTCGCTTCCTCAGGAGTCACCTGGGGGAAAAAAAAAAAAAAGCACAACACTGCTATCAGCTAATATCCACAATTTGTTAAAACACATTTTTAGCAATGCAGAACTGAGAGTTATTTTCAACTTCCAACCAAAGGTCATGCTATAGCTTTAGCTCATTTATAATCATTGATTGTGTCAAAGGAAAAAAAATGACTCTTGTGCTCAGTGGGCTTATAGTGAAAGGTCATTAATCATTACTCTGTTGTTCACATAGCAAAGGGAAACAAGTGCAGCTTTAATAAACAACTTGAATTTAAACAAAAGCACCACACTTGACCCATACTTTTTCTAATGAGCTACACTTATAATGTTTAACAGTTGGAGAGTCTGTGACATGTTGCCACACTGCTTGGCTCCAGAGTGCATTAAACCTTGTCTGGTTTAGTGCATCTGAATGTCCACAAGGGGGCAGCAGACTCCGTATAGTTACTGTGTATACAGTATAATACAGTGTATGTACTGGTAACAGCAGTGATGGAGGAACAGGTCAGTCCAGAAAATGTCTGGCTTTGTATTCTGTCAAATTTTCCCCATATTATTTTTTTACACTATTTATTATGGTGAAAGGTTATGCTGTTGTGATACCTTGAAATAAACAATAAACGGAAACATATAGATTATGGACAGTATTCACAAGCAACAAAAATGACCTTTTACGATGAAACAAACCATAACATGAAATGCAGACTGTTTAGTTCTCTGCTGTCTGGAAAGCAGGATATAGATACTGATATATAGACACTACAGTTATCCTTACTATTTTGTCAACAGCTATTTAAGCCATTACCTTCCGGTAACGTTGGTGCAGGTTGTCGAGGCTCTCAGGATGGGTCTGCTTTCCGATGTTGGGCTTGTAGACGATGAAGTTTTTGCCTCTTCCTTGTTCAGCTAGCAGCACACATGGGTGGTTACCTCGCAGCTGTGGAGAGGACACACACACACAGTAACCTTTATTAGCATGCTCCTAGGGACAAATAAAATCCTTTGAGTGGCCATTCATTAATAAATCTTGACTCCTATACTATAGCCAGAGTAGAGTTTGCTTATTATAACATGGACTCACCTTCAGGGACAAGTAGAATCCCTCATCAGGACCACTGAGCTTCAGCGACCTGTTGTAGGCCTCGTCCCAGGGCATACCTCTGTCCACACTGATCTGCAGGGACAAAATGATCAGAGATTGAAGCATGTGCTGTGAAAGAGAGTTGGTCAAGCAGCCAAACTGCCACATACTGCCGGCATTAAGCTCTGTGACTTTGTCAAAGAAACTCAAGATTGCTCTAACAACACAAAGACAAATATAGTCACGTATGTACAATGAAGGAGAATAAAACGACATTGAGGCATGTACCCAACGCATTCTTTGTACTTGTTAAACTGGTCCTCCTGTGGAGGATTCTGCTTGGCTTTCAACTTTGAAATGTCAAGAGTAGGTTAGTCTGCAGCCGTCGGCTAAAAGCAAAAGATACCAGTAATTATCTTGTTCCCGCCTCCCAGTGGTACCTACATAGACTCCATAGCCTCATACTAAGCCTATATGATCACAGTGTTTTGGCGAGTGAAGTGACATCAATCAAAACTCATACACTGCAGATGTAGCTTCTGCAGCCACCTGTGGGGGTGCCAGTTATGTGGAACAAATTTCTGTTTGTATGCAAAAAATGTATGCAGTGCAAGTCTTGTCAAGAAAACCTTGAACAATTGATAGTCTCTGGTATTTGAAGATGGCTCGGATGTAATTGAAAGTGGGGCCTAGCCTGGGAACCAGACAAGTCTGAGAGCTCAGGTTTCATTTGGTCTGGCAGAATGCTTCTGGGCCCCCTCCCATTCAAACAGATATCCACACAGCCTTGCTTGTGCCGGACCAATCACAACCCTTTATTTGTCACAGGGAGGGTTTGATACGACGACTGTACGGAGGAGCGGCGCTAACAGATAAAGCTGAAAAATGTATCCAGATAAAATGTTTTATTTCACTCAATATTGATATTTCTGACCTATTTTTAATATAAACCAGGAGAAAAAAGGTTTATTTAGAACTTAACCACATCACTTTAAATGTAATCACTCAGACCTAGTCCTGAAGCATTTTGGTCTGTGGCCCTTAGAAACCAAAAACTAACTGAGAAGTGTCAGACTAATTCACTATTGCGCATTTGTCTGTTGACACCACAATGTTGGCGTACTGGGATCCTACAAATCCTCCTGTATTTGACTCGCAATAGAGAGCACAGGTTTTCCATTTTTCATTGACAGAATCTCTTCTGGGTTGCTCGATCTTTCCTAGCAGGTACAACAAAAGAGGGTGTATTCTCTTGGCACATCTTGGGGTGCTATTACAGTATTTTGTGGCTATCAGTATATACCTGTCTGCTGTTGTCCCAGTTTTAAAATAATATTGACTCCACCTCTTTCTACAATGGCCAGCTTTTTACTCTCGTAGTTCCCTTAACCTGTCCTTCTTTAAAACAAAGGTCGAAATTGCAGGCTAACACATGACACCATGATGATGTTGTTCCTACAATAGCAACAGTTTTGTAGAAGATGTCACATGACATACACAATATTCCAAGAAAATAATCCTCCTGATACACCTGAGGTGAGGTAATGCGGTTCCTACCTTATAAAGAACAACCTGTCCATCCTGAGGATTTCCAACTGTCAAGAAAGTTTCCTGCCTCTCTTCATAAATCTCATCGTTACCTGGAGCCAGATCTGGCAAGGACAGAAAAGAACCAATGCAAGAAGATTAGGACGCAGCTCTTAGGAAAAAAAAATCAATTGTCAAGGACCCAATGCAATCTAATTCCAATATATTGACAGGCATACGTTAAGAAAGAAAACTATTATTAGTGTTTTACAAACTGATGTGAGTGTTGATTAACTTTAGCTTTAGTCTTGTGTCCGTCAATCAATGAAAACGTCTGTCAATGTACTGTTTTTTCCTTTTAACTTTGGTAGTTGGGGCTACGTTGCATTTAGAGTTTCTACAGTATTACCTAAAATCATGCTTAAAAATTAAATCTTTGAGTTACAATTGATCTCTTTTCATACCTAGGATGCCCATGTCGTATTTGCCCTCCTTCTTATCTTTCTCAATTAGGTAGTCAAAGTTGTCAGTGAAGTACTGGAAGAGACAGTTCTGCTTGTGGACCTCCAGGCCCAGGATGCGATTAAGGAACTTTGTGATGCTGCAGTCTGAGAAAAAAAACACAACACAGAACAGTTAATGCAGCTAATTCTGAGCTGAGCAACGCTGAACACTGAACTTGCCTGAGGTAAATTTTAAAGCAGGTGTATTGATCTCTTAATACACTGCACGCCTTTGGGTACTCTACCTTTCTCAGTACTGATCCCAAAGCGAGACTCCTTACAAAAGATGCCCACGTCCATCATTCCAACTTTCATATCTGGAAATAAAGAAAAGCAAAGTTGTTTTACTGGTCAAGGAAAATACATTTTCAACCGGAAGATATTTTCTGTTTACCAGTCAGCAAAAGCTCAAACATACCTCTGAAGAATATGGCTTCACCCCCAGGGTAGCCTTTGGGAGGGGGCACCTTGTTCTCTATGTGGCCAAGAATTGCTTTGGTGATTTTATCGAGAGCCTTGGTACCGTACTGTAAGAAAAAGGGACATGTAATTGGTGTAGACAAAGGCTTGTTCAGCAAAGCAAATCAGCTGTTACCATAAATTACACAGGCTCAGACAGATCTTAGACAGAAGACTATTTTCAGAGCTTGTTGAAGTTTCTTACCTTATTCTCAAAGTTGTACTTGCTCAGGTCTCTGGACTCAGTTGCTCTTCTGTCTCCGTGGGTTAATGCACCCTGAAAGGTGGATTAGCAACAGTGTTAATATTATTAGTACCATTAGGTTTACAGCCTTCACAGCATCATCACACTAATGCAGCCTGGCGCAGTGACGTGTTTGCTGTTTATCTGAAATGGTAGAGCTCCTTATTTAATGTGGCGCCACTGCTCAGCATTGGAATGTATTACTATTGCAAATAACTATCGGATTATATATGGGTACTACAGTAGATTTCCTATAGGATCAATGGGTGGGTATTTACAGCGGTTTTCTAGTCCTATAAACCATAAATACTTTTCAGTTCAAGATACTTCACGTGAGATGCACAGTGTATGTTATTATATTGCATTAACTTGAAGAATTTGGTCAAATCCTTTAAAATTACAACCTTTGATTTCAATCAAGTCAGTTCAGCAACTATGCTGATTGGTCTGATGTAATTCTGTAACATTATAGTGATGGGTGTGGAACTATAATAGAGTGGAAAACACAGTCAAATAAACAAGGACTTTACTCTGCAAAACGCAGAAACTCGATAGCGTGCCTTCGTGATGGTACGCTCTGGTCTCTACACTGGGTGTCAAAGGAAACTGATGAGGTTCAGGTGTGAAAAGAAACGTTTTCTTTAACCACAAGTTGACAGTAGTTTGTGCATCTGAGGATTCCAAGTGACATTTCGCAAAGAGATTCAGTCAACTGCAAGATAAAAGTGAATTTAGAGACGTAACAAAGGTTAAGGATAATTTAGACAAAACCAAGTCAATAGCAGACCAGTCCTGTAGCCAGCTGCTGACTCACTCAGAAAAATGCCTTGAGATCCCAAAACAAAGGGATGCCTTAGCTAAATAGGACTTCACTGCTGATCTGGAGTCAGCTACTTGTAAAGGCATTCAGCCGTTTTGCTCGACTGACTGTGTTTGCGTGCACTTGTGTTGTATCGGGTTCAAGCAGGCAGACAGACAAGATGTGACCTATTCTTGATACGGATTTACCATACGCGGTTGGCAAACGCAGGAGCGACTTCCTGGAACAGCCAACCCCTTGCACCCTCCTTGCACTTTTCCCAAAAGAACTGTCATGCTGTGTCACTATGGAAATAGACGACTGCTAGTGCAGAAATGCATCGATAATTGTGGAAAATAACTGTGGACTTATAAATTATCCAGACAAGCTCTTTTGCTTTTTCTGCTTCATCATTTTTCCGTTATTGAGCCGAGGAAGGGAAAGACCCAGAATCTCTTGAGGTTTGTGGAGAAAAGTTGATGCAACTTCAAGGGAACCAACAATGAGAGAGACTGTAGGGAGCTTGAAGACAAGGGAATATCCCAGTGAACAGGAAGGACAGAGGGTGAAAGCAGGGTGAAGAAACAAATGGCAGAGTCACAGGCAAACCAAAGCACGACAATCAATAAACAGAAAACAGAAATCCTCTCTGTTTACAGTGAAACAATTCGTCTCACACGCCATAAGACCACAAGATGAAAAGGATTATTTTCCCTTGAGACAGATTTCACTGTATTGAAAGGGAAGATAAAGGAAATGTGGGACAGATAATTGTGGAAAACAACAGAAGCAAAATGCAACACACTCCCATATATGTAGGACTACGATACTTACCAGGCTCTCCAGTCTCTTAGCCACAATGGAGGCAAAACGTCTCTCCCCAGCTAACTCTGAGATGAGGAAGATGTACTCCGGCGCCGTCACCTGATTGGACCGATGGGTTCGGCCTGGAAAGATCAAGGAAAGGTGTCAGTGAGACAATTTGAACATTCAGAACATTCAGAGAGATAAAGACTGCAGCCTGATCGTGCTCTACAGTGTTAATTAATAGGACAGTGCAGGATTTTGTCCAGCAGCTCTGCATTTAACAGACTTTATTGGGATCAACAGCCGGACAGACTGATGTAAAAACATGTTAGGTTGCTGGTTTTAGTTCAAAGCGAGCTCCATCCAGTGACAGAATGGATAAATAATTACAAATAGAAAAGTAAGAAGGGGGATTTTTCCTGATGACGTGATCTGTATCATTGAATAAAATCTGATCTTGACTCTGAGAGATGATCCTCCCACTAGTTTGATGTTTACATGGAAAAACAAAAAACTCTCCACAAGGTTTTTCTTTGGAAGTCTCTTCAGAATATGTTCTGAGTAAAACACCATGTCTGTGTTTGTACAGCATGTGTTTTTGCATAAACAATAAGCTGCCGAATGAAGCAGTTTGCAAATGATGCTAACAGTGAACTCATCCACAGCTCTGTGATGGTGTGGATGTTTCAACATGCAAAATCTTTATGACAGAGGAGGAAGAGATTGAAAGTTTTTTAGTACATCCTCGTGCCTTTCAGCATACCAGTACTGGTATTCATTATTCCTGACATCAATTCAGACCACACCACTGAAAAACTGAAAGACACCGCGACTTCGAACCACCATCAGTCCATCAGTGAGAGCATTTGCCCTAATTTTGCAACATCACAACATGACATGAGAGTAAGAAATAAAACATGGCAAACCTCCTTTGTGTGACCCTTTTCTGACCTTGAGGCAGCAATACCTCTTCTGCAAGTTTCTACATTTCAAACATCCTTTGATCCCAGCGTTTCTGCCTGGCGCAGGAATACGTATATGTAGTGGGGAGTAAATAATAAAAAGCTGACGTAACCATGACAAACATAAAAAGGCAGATCTGTCTTTCAACCTGTTGCATCATGCATCAAGTGCGGCAGCAAAAAAAAAACCTTAAAGCTCATTGATAAAATTGGCCGTTGGTGAAAAATTACACTCAAGCAACATGTTGGTTAAGGCTACATGAAATCTGTTTGACACTTTTCTAACATTAAAATAGCTAGGAATCAGGAAAATAAAACTGACTTGCGTATAACATCCAGCACCTGACAGTAACTACTTTTAACTAGCTTGAAAAAAATACGTGCACAAAATGTTCCCTGGCTCCTTGTAAAAGCTTCTTTCAATAGAAATAAAGAATGTCTTTTTCATATTATTGTCAAGCCCTAACTCCCCTTTACCTTTGAAAGGCTCATTGTAAGATTACATTTCCTGACTTACCAAACTGCTGAATAGCCCTGTCTGCACTCCAAGGCAGCTCCAGGGTCATGTGGACCCGGCGCCTCTGGTTTTTCACTCGCTTATCCGCTTGCAGGGAAATCCCAGAGCTGGCTGCCTCTGAGATGATAGCCACCAACTGCAGGAAACAGGTTTGGATTATTGGTGGAGATGTTCCTGAGCTATGTCTATTAGGCGACATCGCTTTTAAAAACAGATTAGTTGCAGCTAATTAAGTCATGAAAACAGCAATTTCGTATGGCAAGATCTATTTAAAAGCTGACCTTCTCTCCGCTCATGAAGCGATCTTTCTCCTTGATGTTGATGTGGTCAATCGTAAGACCTTGCTCAGCCCGCGACTCATAATGGACGCTGCCGTCAGGACGTCGCACCACGCGGCCTTTACGCCCAGTCATCTACAGACAAAAGAAATTTAGGAAGATGTTGTCACTGCAAACAAAAACAGCTGGTGGCGGTGACAACTGAAGAACATGTAAATCCCACCGGCAATATTTAAGCACTTAAAAGTTCGTACCTCAGAGACTTTATCTGGTCCTCCGAACTTATCGATGAGCTCATCCAATGTATTGAGAGGTAGTTCTTTTCCCAGTACTGATATTTTGTTGAGGAGGCCCTGCTTCATCTCCTCTATCCTGGCTGTGAATACAAAGCAGAGTATGACATTAACTACAAAAGCCTTGCAGGTCTGAGTCATTAAAATAAAAGGGCATGTAGGGCTATAGTGTCAAGTGGAAAGTAATTCTGTTGTCTGGACTTGTATCTGTTTGATCCACATACTTCTGAAAAGGCTAAAATATCTGCCTTTAACTGATCTTCTCACGCATCACTGAAGGGAAAAAAATCTTTAAAAAAAACCCTCCTTACCTGTCTGGCAGCTAGTGTGGTTCACAAAGATGACGTCGTCGTTGTCGAGCAGGGAGTCTGGTGAGGAGTTGGAGTCTGTGTCCATGCCTTCGGAGTCGCTACTGCTGTCGTCAGTGATGTTGATCACGCCGCCGCTGTCCACTGTGTGCTTGGGTACCTTGGTCTGGCGACCTCTTGGCTTCCCTGATTGGTAGCAACAGCATGTAAAGCGTTTAAGTAAAAAGGAAGCAGCACCAAAACACTTGTGTTTCATTTACAGAGATGATCAGAAGCAAAAACAGATGTAGAATCCAAGAATAATTGTGTTTTTTTTTTGTTTGTTTTTTTAGAGTCAAGGATGTCAAATACTTCACAAGCGACCTACTACAATAGTGAAAAATATAATACAGACACTGTTCGCACATGACATGATTTCGAGGGACACATGCTGGTATGGTGTGACAAAAGCATCCGATTTACTTACGTTTTCTTTTATTCCCAGGTGCCTTTTCTCTCCTCTGTTTCTCTGAAGGGAAATGCTTCGTTACAAGGGACTGGAATACTCCCCTGGAGTAAAGGAGAACAGAGAAAGAGAAAGAAACTTTTATTCTGAGAGCAAAGCAATCAAGACAACACAAGGCAGTTGTGACAGTGAGACACTTTGTACATTCCTCATTTAGCCTCATTTAGCTGTCAGGTTTTGACAGGCAGATGAACATGTTGTGTGTGATCTAATGTACTCAGACTTTTAGGTATGTCGGCTGCGAAAGGTTTAAGTTCAGATGAGTTCAGGGCGGTAGGTCCTTGTTGTTCTTCGTTTTTAGTGGATGAGTCATGGGCAATTAAAGCTGCTAATAAGTTAAGAGTTTTCCTGGTTTGATTGAGGATAAATGGTGAGGATTTAAACCATACAGACTGAGTATAGACAGTATGTACTGAGGACAAGTTCTCCAAACGGGCAAATTATCTGGCTTGGTTTGATGACACAACAAAATGAAATGGAAGAAACCCAGAGACTATACTAAAGACTACTGCAGAAGCCTCTTGGATGCGACTTGAAATGTCTTCAAAAACCTAAAAGAGAAATCCAGCGGCTTTTTCACTGAAGCTCCTTGGATTACCATGACTTGGATGCCGGAGAATATACACAGACATAACCACAGACTATAGTCTCCAGCCAATGGACAATAATTTTTCCAAACATGGTCAAATGTATCAGAAAATGTATTATAAACCTTCTTGTTTAGCTGCAAAAGTTTTCTGATGCAACTATGAATGTAGCTGTTCAGACAGTGCTGCAATGCAATTATAAGGCATTTTGTCATTTTGTACATGAATCTATCAACAGAGAAGCACTAATAAACAAACAGACAAAATACTCCTTTTCACTCACTCTGCTGCAGAAACAAATCTGTCAAGATGCCCATCATTCTCATCCAAGACTTCTCTGGTGCGAGATTCTCCAGTGGACTGAAGCCCAATAACGATGCACTGTGTTGGAAAAAAAATTAAATGCACATCAACAAACTGAGCACGTCCACGATGCTACCTGAAGTAAATTTTAATGAGGACTCGTTTCTGGCACCATGATAGCAAATATTAGAAAATCCTTGCGGACTTTATTTTAACTGAAACAAACTCGAGCCACACTGAAACATAAAAGCCACTGCTGAAGCCTGACTGATGCTTTCAGCTTCAACAAATAATTCTTGAGCAGAGAAAGTGAAGTACTGACTATGATTCAAAACAGAGCTCATTTACCAAAAAAAGTAAAAACTATTCTGTCCTTGCAGTCCTTCCACAGTTCTCCTCACTTATGTAACACATATAGAATTTCAGCTCTTGCTTGGACCTTCATCTGATAATGTCTTGATTATATACACTATATGACTCAGTGTTCAAGAGTGTGTTGTGCTGACCTTTCCAGCCGCCAACTCTTTTTGGGCCAGCTCCACCAGGCAGCGGACCTTGGCAGCGATACAGAGGTATTTGAAGAAGCGCTGGTGAGACGACCAGAACTGCCCCCACAGAGACTTCCTGCTGACCAGGCCCAGCTCGTCAGCTGCGCGCATGAACACTTGCAACGCCTCAGCCCACTGGACACAGATTCCAGATGTGAATTTTGACATATCAAACAAGCTAAAAGTATAGAGATATTGCAGTTAGAGGCAGGACACTCACCAGTTTGGCAGCTTTGTTATAGACCAGTTTGAAGTCGCTGTCCAGTCCAATCTCTTCGATGCGGAAAGACACACCTGAGAAGCTCAGCTGTCTGGCAATGTACATCCCGCTTACTTTCATGTCCATGGCAACAATCTCCATGGCCCCGACACCTCTGTATACAAAAGGCATATAAATTATTCAACATTATTTAATCATGGATCAACCGGCCATAACCACAACCTGATTGTGAAGAATTTTCCAGTAAGCACAGCAATTTGAAGCGATACATCCACATGATTGAAAGGCTCGGGGAAAACATAAACGCTCCAGAATGAATCTGACAGTACAAACCTCTTCTCGATGGCATGCAGGAAGTCCTCAAAGGTTCTGAAGGGTGTGCCCTCACCCCAGATTCCCAGGCGGCTCATATAGATCATGTTCTTTGGCTCAGAGGCACCTGGAACAGAAACGACAGAGGTATGTATTTTAAAACCTGCTGTATTGCATTATGTGCATGTATGTGCGTGTGTTTATTTCTTGTTGGCCTACCTGTGGCACTGGCATACACCACTCTGGCCAGTGGCAGCTTGTTTTGAAGGTCAAGCACTGCCTTGCCCATCTTCGTAGACGTGGCATTCTTGGCTTTGTGGCATTCATCAAAAATAATCTTTAATAGTGAGAGGTCAAGGACAAACAACACAAACATGTAATGCCACTTTGTGTGAAACTACTGCTGGATATGAGGATGCTCAAACATGCAAATATAAGCAAGACAGCACATGGAACAACACACGGAATGCCAATTTGCGCTCGATGTGACATTGAAATGAAAGGATACAACTCCATCAAAGTCTGGCTTGCACCAATCCAGGATCTGTTTAATCCTCGTCCGATGCTGCCCTCCCGCCTGGCTCTCTCCAATCAGGGCAGAGTAAGTTGCAAACAGGACTCCTTCTGAGGTAGCTGTGTCTCCATACTTTATCTAACAAAGCAAATCAAACATTTAAAAGTCGAGAATATGGTTCTTTGTTTCATCTCCTGCTTTGACAGGAGCCAAGAGCAAAACTAATATTCTCAGCTTGAAACATTAATTCCACCTGCACTCACCTTGTTTAAGGCATGCACAGGAATATTCGGTGCATCTATGTCTTTGAGATCTCTCTCTGCATCAAATTTCAGGTCATTGGATATGCTGAACCTGGGGGCAGGAACAGGAAAATCAGTAATTCAGCCCACTTTCACACAAACCAGCTCCTACATGCTCAGTATAATCTGGCATGCGATTGGATACAAAGCCCACTCTTAACAAAATATACTTTTCAATCACGTAAGCTATACCTGTTTCAAACTAGTTTTATGGTACCACTATGCGTAGTAAACCTCTCTTACCATAGTGCTTTCTTCCTTCCCTTAAGGTTGTTCTCGAGGATGATTCCTGCCACGGTGCGTCCCTTTCCGACCCCTGCCCCATCTCCGATCAGGAAGCCTGCCCTCTGGTTGTTCTGGAGAATCACCTCGTGTTGCTGAGGGCGCACAAAGAGCAAATGTATGAACGAAAACGCCAACATAATCACAACATTAATCATTCATAGTTCCTAAAAAGAATAAGTGCTTTATGTATTGTGAGCTCTTGCGCGTACCTGGCAGGCATAGATTACAGCCTCTAGCTGCAGAGCAGACAGCAGGCCACTGTTAATAGTTGATTCAGGGATAGACAGAGTGTATGTGATGTCAGGAGGAGGGACACTGGATAGCGTGTTGGTTTCCACCACTATGTCAGGATGGGAAATTCCTATAGTGGCTGCAGAGGGGGAAAAAAACACAGAAAGGCTGTTTAAAGAACGGAAAGTCTTATAAACATGTTAACAGAAAACTGCATAACTACCATGTTATATCAAGAAAAGAAAAGAAATGACGTGTAATTAGGTGCAGTCTAGTCGCGTACATTTGGAAGGTCTGTACTCAGCATATGTGTCTACATGTCCCAGTTCCTCCGTCTCCTCTTCCTCTGCATCCTCTTCCTCCTCTGGTGCTGACTGGGTTCGAGCAGCCTAAAAATCACCACACAGACTTCAGTTATACAGTTCATTGTAGCATTTCTTGGATTTTGGGAGTTTCAGTTTAGGATGAAGACAAAGTAATAAAGACACAGTCGCTGAAAGTTAGAAGCAGGTTAATAAGAAGTTAGCACAGCACACGTGGACTCCTTATCAAGAAACATTAACTGGTAGAAGAATGAAATAACAAATGGAACTGAAAAAATACATAAAATCAGTTAAAGCAGAATGAATGAGAGCTGTGAAACATGTAAGCATGGAAGTGTAGCGCTTGACACATTCAGGCAACGTCAGCTTATTGTTATCTGAGAAAGTGGAAATGCAGAGGATCCCTTTTTGACAGACAAGCAAATATTAAACCGCCTCTTCTCTTGTCACATCAGAAATTTAAATTGACAATGGGCGGATATAGTGTTATATATCTACATCCTCTGTGCAACATACATCTGCAGAATGTCCAATGTGTGCAACATGGAGCAATGCTTTCATCGTCTGTGATAATACAGACTTTATGAAGGGGGCACAGGCATTGCAATTTCACTTATCAAGTACTGCTAACTTGCTGTACTGCTCTGTCAAAATGTGATCCCCAGATTAGTGGCTTGTTTTTGTGTTAAACAATCTACGGCTGCATATAATACATACAACATAATCTGCGTATCTGTGCATTAGTGAAAGCAGCTGATAAATAGACTCATTGAGTTAGAGAGTAGAGGTCTTATTTTAAAATCAGATTGGAGAGATTGGTGTGGCTACCTGGAATCCTCCTAAAGGTGGTGTGCTGATAATAGCGGTTATATCATCCAAACTTGCCAAGCCTTGAAACCTGCTGGTGCCATTCTGCTGTCAACAAAACATAAAATGAAGAAATGCAAACTCAAACAAACATTGGGCCAAATGTATAAGAAAAGAGAAACAAAAAAATGGAGTGATCAGACGGTTTGTGTTTGTCTCTATATGCGTGTGCATGAGATCATGTGGGCACTCCACGGATGTCTTATAGGACAGCACTCAACAAAATGCAATTTGCTGTCTGGCGGTGAAAAGCCAGCTACAACAACAAAAGGCAGATATAGCCGTGTATGTCTGGGAAAATGGATGAAATGAGGGCAGAATGAAAAGGAAAACATAAAAGGCTTTCAGGAGGCAGAAAAAAAATAAATGTACTCTTATCATATCAAAAAGAAATCCTCAGACCCATCTAATTCAAGGAAGGCTCAACGGCAACGCAAGCAGGGACAGAGGAACAACACTCGAGAATAAAGTTGCTTTCTTCGGCTCATGAACTTCGAGACCAGGAAATTACGTATAAACCTCTTTTTTCTGTATTGCTGAGTCAACAGCAAGCACAATCAGAGCTCAATTAGAGATATTTAACAATAAAGAGTTGTCAGAATTTAATATTGTTTTACATTTTTTGTTGGCAAAACTAAAGAGAGAAGGATATCTGTGTCCTAGCCAGGTAAACACTTACTGAGATTGTTGTGTCCCTGACTATTTGTCCAAAAATTGTGCAGAGACTAAGACATGGGTAAAACAGTCAATAACAGGCCAGCCTAAGACCCATCCATCCATCCATTATCTATACACCACTTAATCCTCACTAAGGTCACTGGAGCCTATCTCAGCTGACTTGGGGCGAGGGCAGGGGACACCCTGGACAGGTCACCAGTCTATCACAGGGCTACACTTAGAGACAGACAACCAAGCACACTCACATTCACATCTACGGACAATTTAGAATCACCAATTAACCTCAACATGTTTTTAAGAGGCCGGAGAACCCGGAGGGAACCCACGCTGCCCTCACCGGGATGCGACCTTCTATCTGCAAGGCAACAGTGCTACCAACTGCACCACCTTGCAGTCCGAAGCCTAAAACCTTTATGCAATAAACAGACAACTAGTTAGCACAGGGTTAACCATTTAACCGTGGTACCAACTGACTCCCCAGCAATGTGTTCTATCAAATTAACTATTTAAAAAAAAGAATTACACTGAAGCCTGGGTCAGAACTGAGTTGCAGTGTAGAAGATATTGTCTGTATAGTTTCATAAATATGAACATGAGCCCAGCAACACCATGAAAGTCCCATCAGGGAGTGAAGCATGGCAGTGAGCCAGGGCAGCACTCACGCTGTTCACAGCATAAGAGGGACAATGTGACCCTTGTTTGCTGTGTGGTGTTAAATACCCACCTCCTCTAGTAAAGACATACGTGTGTTGATTTAAACACATCTGTATTACATAATAGTTGTGCGAGACGTCGGTGTGGTTTTTGGTAGTGACGTGTGTGAGTGCTTACTACTGACCTCCAACTGGCTCTGTGCTGGTGTGGTGGTGGTACTAGTGTTGACGTCCCAGAGCGTGGGCACTGTGTCTAGGTTGTCTGTGCTGATGAAGGACTGGGCATCAGCATACTCCGACAGTGAGTCAGCCGGAGAGGAGAACAGAGAGTTTGTGGAGAGGTCATCAATGCAGGACAGGTCCTAAAGGCAGAGAAATACAGCAGGCGTTTAGTTCAAAGTCTAAAACAGGACAAAATTTAGGGCAGAAAGTTGAGCTTATCGAGATTTCGGCACTGAGAAAGACAAATGCAGATTCCTAAGTCAGAACTAATATATACAACCACATCAGCAAACAGCCCCTCACCATCACATTTTATGCAAACACAGAGGAGGATTATGAATCTTAACAACACATCCGATATCAGACACAGTGCACATCATGCATCACGGGAATAATGTGTGTACTGAAAGAAAAGAGGCGTGAAATGAGCATGGACGGGAGCGAACCTTGGACAATAAAGGTGCCACATTCATTTTGGATTTCAGCCTGTACTGCAATCTTTTGGGAGTAATACGAGTAGCCTAAACAAAATGTAATCACACACAGATGTGTGAGAGTAAGCATGTAAAATAGAAAGCGAGGGGCAGGCATAATAAGGCTGCTTGTGTGTGTGTGTGTCATTTCAGCTATGGCTGCCTTCCAGTCGCCCCTCTATTCATATCCTTTCCAACCCATTAGCATGCCATGTTCTTTAACTAGCCTCTCACAGGCACCCCTGGGCCCCCTGAGACTTATAAACATGGATGTGGTGAGATAGGGATTGAGTGATGGCGGTGGTGGGGCATGGAACACAACGACAAACCATACAGAGGAGAGACTGTTTTTGGAAATGGGACTATGGATTATTGTGTGGGTGTGTGTCTGCCTCTATGAGGAGTGTATGCATGTATAAATTTAAACACTCTGGGCCATGTGTGGAGATTCCCACACCCCCGTGTTCCAGATACACCCTCCAGAGGACCACGAAGCAGCCTTGAAGACTACCCAAATGTTCTAGCTTGCCAATTTATTGCACTGTTTGCCTCATTTTAAAGGGATTGTTCCACATTTTAGGAAGCATGCTTACATCACACAGAGAAGATTGGTAATTTCTGTAGTGTATGTATGAATCTGCAATCACCTTTCAGCTAACTTAAGGTCCAGCTAAGACACATTAAGGCACACAGGGCTAGTCTTTTTGCTAAAACAGTTAGCTGTTTGCTAGCAGAAGATTTATATTTAGTGTACACGTATGTGACTTCTTGTATGAATCAGTCTTTTGATTCAAGTCTCAGCAACAACGAGAATAAGCATATTTCTCAAAATGTTGACCTTTATCTTTAAGGTCTAGGTGTCTCTAGAGATTCCCCCCAGCACAGTATAGACACAAATAATGGTGAGTGGTGTTAAGGCACAGAATGCTCTTGAGAGTGAAGCTGACTTTTGTAAGAAGAACAATACTCTGCTGTGGGATCCCAAAGTAAAAAGGTCCAGGAACAGATATAAATGATTAGCTGTGCTGCTGACTCAATTTAACAATATGCTGCTACTGATTAATGCTGAGAATTTGCGCTGACTTCGGTCATAGCTGCCTGTTAGACATTACTCACAGTTCAGCAGAAAATGTTTCACAGCCATGAGAGGAAAAGATGTAGAACTGGAAGTGTTAACCTGACGACAGCAGACAGACAGAAACTGGCTCAGCCCTGCGTGTTCCTACATATACATGAATGTGTTTCTTGCCCTCTGATGTTGGAGAAGCAAAGCATCCTACTGACTCTAACAAGTGGATGTTTGTGCTTTGGAAAGAGTGCTTTTTCAAGGGTACAGCACTCAGCTTATCAGTGTGTGCTGGTAGTTTTATGATTATGACTTGCTCTTCAACTCTCTCTCCCTACCTTTCTCTTTCATTTTCTTCCTTTGTTTGTGTGTGTCTGCATGTGTGCGCTTCCTGAGGGCAAGATCAGGCATGAGCTCTGCAAGCAAGCTCTCCAAAGTTGCTTTACCCTGCAGACAGTTAAGTGGAACAACTGGCTTTTGTGCGGTGACAGAGGGGTAGACGGAGACAGTGTTCTTGTAAAATACCACAACCGCTCACAAGCACATAACCTGTCACTTTCTACCGCCATTCCTTTCTCCATTTTTTTGTTTATCCTGTCAACTGTGTATCTCATCCTATTTTGTGTCCTCATTCTTCTCTCTACACCCTCCTTTCTTGGCACCTCTGACTGAAGATAGATGAGTAAACAACACGGCTTGGAAAAGGGACACCATGTCACCAGAGGCATCATTCCATGGAAGCAAAATTGCGGAAACACACAGATAAGCAGTGACACATTTATTTCACCAGATAAAATAACACTGCTTGGTATTTTTTTTTACAGCAAATCCAGCTGCAAACATTTGATGAAAAGTTCATTAAAAACAGACAAAATGTAACCTAATCAGATTCTATATGCTAGCTGTCAGTCATGTGTGTTCGTATGCAGCCCTGGCTTTGTCAAATGGAAACAAAAAAAAAGTGACTCAGACAGATCCACACAACAATATTCTAATGTGTCTTGAGTACATTTGTGTGTCTTTGTGCACAAGTCACGCAGAAAGAGAAGGACAGGGGAGATGGAGTAGAAGACCAGTGGGAGGAAGAGGGATGGTAAATTTGTCACATTCTTACTATCTAAATATGCGAACTGGCTAAATATCAACAAATTTTCTCCAGAATCGCAGACTCCACCTTTAAAATCTTAATGATTTCAGTGTGTTGCATTACAATAAACTGAGTTCAAGTTGAAACTCATCGTAAATCACTTTGTTCTGTAAAATATGTGATTTTGTGTTTAGGCCTGTGGGTTATTGCTCTGTTAATATGATGCGACTTCTGGCTTTTCTGCATCATGTAAACCCCTGTAACAGGGCGTACCATGCAAATACAGTGTTGTTATTAAGACAACAAACCTGATATAGGGGAATGACAGAAAAATGCAGCCGTTTGGTTGCTGCTAACCAAGATATGTCCAACCTCAGGACCATGCTAATCGAGTTGTTAAGCGGAGCGTAACAGAGGCAGCAGTGTTTGTCCCCCGGCAGGCCCATACCCAGGGCTACTTCATCTACTGCTCCTAAGAGTGGGCCCTGCCAAGCAGAGATAAGGCTTGAATTCCAACTGCTCTGATGGTAATCTGGCTCCTTCCACAGCACACAGCCTCACAACCATATAACTACTAATCTTGCCTCTCTCTCTCTCTCTCTGTCTGTCTCTCTCTCTCTCTCTCTCTCTCTCTCTCTCACTCTTTTTCTCTGCTGTGCAATAAATAAAATATCTGAATGTGTGTGTGTGTTTCTGCATGTGCACGTATTTCTTTCAGGGAATTAAGTCTGCTTAAAATCCTTTATTTTTCTTCTTGGAATAGGTTAAAAAAAAAATCACAGGACGTGTGTGTGTGTGTGTGTGTGTGTGTGTGTTTATGTGTGTACATGTACACAGCAGAGGACATGAAAGCTCATGTACATATTATTTTTCCTTTGTCCCCCCCTCCTGGTTTTTGCCTTTCACGTGTTCCTGTTTCACTTCAGTTTCTCTTCTGCTGTGAATTCTGAAGCCAGTATTATACAATAACTCCCCTACACAGCATAGCATAAAAAACAGACCAATACCGGCATCTTTTTGTCTCGTCTATAACACATCATCTAAAAAACCTTGTGCTAATTCAGAGAAGCTTTGCATAGAGGCTCAATGCACATCTGTGCAGACGGAGCATCATGTATCCACAGAAGCGATAAACTGTATTTGATTGTCTGGATAACGACAGTTGTCTGCCTTCTGTTAACTAATGTAGGCAGCACCACAGTGGTGAAAAACAGCTCCAGCAAGCTCCTCAAGCTCACAAGATGCCTGCAGAGTTACTTGAAGGTTGTGGCTAAAGGTGGTGGTTGGCAGCTTTAAAAATCAGAACTGGAAAAATACACTTCTAAACACAAACCAACCGCAAATCGCTTAACTCCATCATTTGTTTAATCTTTTAATGTTGATGCATTTACTGTGTGATGAGTAATCTTAAAAATGTGTCACGTAAACACCTCTCCTTAAAAAATCCCACTGAACTCACAACCATGTGAGGAAGTTACAAAATTCAGGATAAAATAAATATTAGCAAACACATCACTACAAACAGAAGTATTTATCTGTTGTTCTCATGCATCTTTAACAGTTGCCATGGGAGAAGCGAGGAACAGCCGTTTCTGACATAAAGACTATGCTGACGTTGGTTATGACACATCCCTAATGATAAACACAGGAGCCTCCATACAAGGAAGTCTTTTAGTTAGTTTATTAAGCATAATTTCCGTGTGCCTCTGTCTATAAATGTTCTTCTTCCCTATTAAAGGAAAACTATTTCTAATCAAAAATGCCATCAGTGATAGCCGTGAATTACTGCATTTTGAAGGGTCTGAAATACAAGTGAAGGTTTATCAGATAGCAGTCGTTCTTCAGCATGTAATTAAATGAATATACTTCAAGGGATGCTGCTCGTGTTTCCTGACAATCTCCATTATAAAATAATCACATTAAGCACCGCTATACTTTTTTGTTATTAAACTGATTTTGCTGCTCAATTTAAAATGGTCAGATTGTCTGTGCTGTAGTTCCTGTCAATGTTAACCCGAATGCTATCCGAGGATGTGCAGTATATGAACAGCCACACGCCTCCTGTGACACACATGGTGCTGTCAGCTGTTACTTTTCACTGGCATCTTTTTCTGGGCACGCTAGAAATGTTGACAACAGTTGATATGTCGACACTCCTGTAACGACACGGACACTGTTCCTCACTGACTTCCTACCTGTAAAAAAGCCCAATTATTTTTGATGCAGTTCATGAACAAGTCAAAAGTAGTCGATTTCACGAACCAACCTGAGAAAGAAATGACTTTTTCTGACTGTAGCTTTTGTCACAGTTGAATATCAGGAGACTACAATTTTCACTCATTATCAAATAGTACATTTAAGATAACTGCTCTAGTCTTGGGCCACATCCTGTTAAACTCAATAACCTGCCTCAGTGCAGGGCTAGACCGAGGCCCCAGCCAGACCAGGCCCAGGGCTTTCCCCTCCTACACACTGCCAGCTTGGCTGCATTTCCAAGGCCAGGAAACAAGTCACCCTGGCCTCGCACTTACCCCACACACCCACTCATCCACACGAGCACATACACGCACCTCAAATGACCTCACCAGCTCACCCATACATTTCTGTCATCTCTTGCTTATTCTCTCCCAGTCTTTTGAGCTCCACCCCCCCTTGTTTCCCATCCCTGCCGTCATTTCTCTGCCCTTTCAGCCTCTCTCTTTGTGTTTCTCCTAGTTTTCTTTTCCCGCAATATTCTGCCACAGGAAGACTGTCTTTTAAACCCAACACTTCACTGATATTAATCTGTGTGTAGCTCCACCTTTTTTTGGGATCATAGTACAAACATTATTATGCACTACATGACGGAGATAATTCAAACGTCAATCAAAGACTACTGCTGTATACTGAAGTGTATTCTGGCCGAGACTATAGTAAATCTAAGAGGGTTGGTTTTTTTTGTTTGTTTGTTTATTTGTTTTTTTTTTTTTTTACAAAAAGTTTGGTGAAATTAAAGTTAAAGCTGTCACTGTCACTCCTGTAAAACTACAGAAATCCTTACTTAAAATAGTGGTAGGGACAGGGGTGTGGGAGTCATTTCATAATCAGGAGTCTGAGGGTTTGAAATGTCAATAAAAAGCCTGTTTGTCATGTAGGCAGTGTAAAATGACACTGTCAATTAGTACAGTAGGTGCAACGAAAGCATATCTGTCAGTTTCTGTGGTGTGTGTCTGTGGATGAGGAAGTGGAACAAAAAGCTATTAAGTCGCCCACATCGGCCTTATCTTAACTGACTTAAAGAAGCCTTACTTTCCTCCGAGGTCAGCTGTTGCCCTTGTCCATGCAGACAACAAAACGTGATTGATGGCCCAAGTGTGTGAGCATGTTTGTGTGCGTCTGTTGACGAGGTGGGTCTAGGTCCAAGAACTGAGAAGCCACTACTGGTCAGTGTCTCTCTTTCTGTCTGGATTATGTTATGCCAAGCTGTCTGCATGTCCTACGTCCCTGACATATCTCTTGGGTTGTGACTTTAATAGCACAGCTCTGAGCTTTTCTTTTCCCTTGAATTTACTGGAAGCAGACACTGACTTTTTTGGCAAACCAGCTCTTTTGTTTAACTTGCAATTTGGAAGACTCTTTTGATTTAAGTATTAAATTGGTCTTTTGTGGTGTGTAACAGTTAAGCAGAACAAGTGGTGTGTGGACAGCGCAATCTGCCTTTGACATGCAGACATAAATCAGCTTATCCAGAAACAGAGCTTTGATCAAGGAGTCAATTTGTCCAAAAGCCACTGTTTTTAAAACACATGGAAAGTTTCACATCTGTTTTGGCCTATAAGGCCCTCTAGTCAAACAACCTCCAACCAAAGAAAATACATTCACACACTTTTAAATGTCAGCCACTGGCAACAAAAAGTCATGCTGTTAGCAGCTTCACAGATCACAAATAGCTTTACTTAGGACCCTCACCAGCAGAAAACTGCCCGCTTACCATATTATTTAATCAGTTGTAATAATGGAATTTTAACCATAACCCAGACTGACTCTTTCTGACTGCACTACAATTAGAATCGCAAATGTTATTTTGAGGGTGAATGGTCTGAAAAAATACAAGACAAGGAATACTAATTATCACTCATTATTTCTCGAAGTTTAAAGGTCAAATTGTTGTGTCCTTGTCTTGCACACAGACAGTCCAGTCTAGCTTGTCGCACACCAGCCATCCTAGGCCAATCAAAGCAGTCTACCCAGTCCAACAACCTCCTGACAGGCAAGCCTTCATGTCGTGCCAAGTCTGACTAAAGCAAGCCAGGGACAGCTTCCTGCTTACAAGCCTCCTGGAATTTTCCAATGTTTTCATATGTTCTGGAAAATAAAGGGATGCCATGTCAAGTGTCCCAGCTAGCAGCCAAATGACGTAGCTGGTTAAAAGAAGGGTTCCTGTATGTAGGAGAACCTCAGGCTTTCAGTGCGCTGACTACTACAAAACAGAGGTAACACGATTCTACAATGAATAGGATATTACCAGTAAATAAATCAACAGAGAAATTTCTAATTCTCTGCCCAACAAAGAAAAACAAACAGCGATAACGTAGTGTCAAGTAGCACAAGTTAATAAATAGAAAAAAAAAGAAAAAGAAAGAGAGAAAAGAGCCAAAAACAGCAGCGGCAGAAACCTCACCGGCTGTGTATTCTGGCTGTGCCAAGCGGAAGTCGCCCACAGGTGGGTACCATGAGAATGAATTGGGATTTACAGAGGCATGTTTCAACAGTCTAAACCTATGTCATCAATCAATGTGGGGAAAAAAGGCGGAAAAGAACTGACATACAACACCGTAAGTAAACCGAAGACAATGTCAGAAATAATGTCATAGTTATTGCTTAACAATGAGCCTCATACAAAGTCGAGAAAGCTAAAATGAATTAAATCAAATCAATACTTAGTGTGACCACCATTAGCCTTTAAAACACCCTCAGCTCTTCTCAGTACACCTGCAGGGAACATGTTCTAAGCATCTTGGAAAACTTGCCACAATTCTTCCCTTCCCAGCGTCTACTGTCTCTTCATATATTCCCAGACTGAATCCATGATGCTAAGGTCAGGGCTGTGTGGCTGCCACAACTCCTCATTCTTCATTTTACTGAAGATGGTTCCTTATGGATTTTGGCTGTATGTTGAAGCTCACTGTAATGCTGCCAAACAAATCTGGGTTCAGTGAGAGAGACACCTCCGTGATGGCACTGTGTGATGGATAAGAACTAAAACATCTAATGTGCCTAAAACGTTTGTGCAGTACTGTAAAACCCCAAACATGATGGGCCTCTAAAAGGGTTTGTGAAATTTTAAAAATGCAAGAAAAACAAAGCAGACAAAAAAGGACTTACACAGAATCAAAGTGTGTGTGTGTGTGTGTGTGTGTGTGTGTTATGTGAGAAAGCGCATGTGTGAGCCTGCATCCTCAGTGCTGAGAAAAGTGGATGTGGGGGGGTGTTGACACAAGATGACGTCTCAGGTATGTAGAAATTTCAACATCGTATACCACGCAACAACAACAGGGGTCAACTCTGTCACTTCCAGCTTCATGCAACATAGAGAATATCGAAGAGCAAACAATGTAAATGTGTCAGTTTGTTATAACTTTAAAGAACACTAGTTGCATAAAGTTGAGACTGTTAAATACATTTAGAGAGCAAGATGTGTTTGGTATACAGTCCAACCTGAAACTCAGCGTCTGAAATTAGGCAAGTGTTGGATTATCCTGTTTCACCAGATCTGTGTGATCGACCACAGACCATTTGAAGTTGAATTAAATCAAACAGCTGAAATATATATTCGAAGGTTTTCATTTCACCTTAAAGAACTTTCATCTCTTTCATCCTGTGCATGGCACACACCGACGCTTTCACACACCTGTGGTCAGCGTGCAACTATCACACTGACTCAGGATGGTGGGCTCATTGCCCGTAAATTGCTGATTTGGTTCTTAGCCAAGAAGCTACTGCAACTGAGAGAACTTACTCTTTTACAACCAGCTGACAGTTGCATGTTGGCTGACAGTCAAACTTTGAAAGTTTTTCTGCTGCCTTTCCTGTGACGTGTCTGTAGTTAAAAGAGCTGTCCTAACAACACTTTATGAACGGTACGTACTGAAACTGTTACACACTTTGGGGGAGAGAGAAAATGTTCTTCAGCTTTAATTCAATCTGGTAGAGGAAACAGAAGCAAGGAAATGAACAACAGAGTAACAGCTCTGGCACTCTTCAGATATCTTGACCTGTTTTAGGCAAATCAACTAAACTAAATTTACAGAGTGTCTGTCATACCTTATAGACAACTAAAAAGCTTATAACATCAAGATCTAATGCAGCTTCAAGGCCTGCAATCACTTAAAAGGAACATCTTAGCTGCCAACTACTAAATTTTGATTTACTTTTATTTTAAACTATCTGTTGGCATTTTTGTCTCTATTCAACATCCAACAATATATTGACAGAAACACGACAGAAATTTTCTATCAGAGAGTGAAAAAACTAAATTTAAATGTGCCTTAGCATAGCGTCATACACCGAGCAGCAAGCAGGTACGTCAGGATGTGGATTTTAAACACATGTGACCTACATATGGACCTTGAGAAAAAAAAAAACTAGAGCAGCAAAATGTGCAAACTTCAAAAAGAAAGGCTCCAGCTGGCCAGCAGATATGAATCCAGTATGTTCTCAACGTGACACGATAGGGCTATCTACTGAGCCACTATGACAGCCTTAATCTAATAAAACCACCTGCAATAAATCCTACCTTTAGCCTCATAACAAGCAGTGGCCCACCGGAGGGCTGGTCCTTACAGTAAATAAGGTTCAAAAACGAAAGTTAAAATGATGTTAACAACCTTAGAGCTACCTAAGAACAAAGGAAACCGCATGTTAAGGGGTTAACAATCCACATTTCCCGCAATCTAGAAATCATCTACAAATGGATTGGGCCTTGATTCAACTCTGTAATAATCTTAAAAGTTCTGGTTTGGTGCAGGGTGTTGTTCGTGTTAAAGTGTACAAGGTTTGAGTTGTAAAGCTGTATTATTAAATAGCAGAACTTGCTTAGTACTGTAGTTTATTTTTCTATATTAAAAAAATACAACTTATTAGTCTATTTTGTTGACAGTTTTTTGGGCTTTAAAAAATAATGAAGTGAGAAGCGTTTTCCCATCTTGCATTCACTACAATCAAAAGCTGAATACACAAGCGTTTTACCAGTAAAGACTCATAAGCTGTACTCTAGATACCTCCTGCAGCGGCTGTCTTGTTGTCTATCAGCTGTCAGAACTGAAGGACTTACAGAATCAAGCATTCTGTTTTTCAGTAGCATGAATATTCATTTATTTATTTTTTTTAACAGAAAACAATAATTAGGTAGACTGTTCCCCTGTTATGCTGTCTCCTAACCTAACACCACAGCTTTTCTGCGGTTATAACCGGCACTGGAGTGTGATAGATTTAACACGAAGCTCTTGAAACACGTTTAATTACTACAAGCATTGGTAGACGCTGCGAGTAAAAGCAAGATGTCAACCTCTGACTTTTCTTTGCAGCATAAGAAACCTGCTTATGCAGTACCCTTCCTCTATCTTCTTTCATCTGTGAACCCACCCTCCAAAGCTCTCACTCATCCTCACCATTATTGTTTATTCACTTCCCGTAAGCTTCTCGCCTAGGGTCATGCTTGAGGTTTAGCGTAATACCAGGAAACTAACAACATGAGGTTGGCCTGCGGCACCATGTCCTTAAAGAACAGGTTCATGATTTGTATTGTATCGAAACAATAGTGCATTTTTATTAAAATCTTTTTTTTTTTTAATCAAAAATACAGCTTTGGAAGAAACCCACATGACCCACCTCACTCCATTTGTCTCAGATTAGCGTCTAAATAAAATTTGCAATACATTTTGCACAAAATGAGGCTGGTGAATTTTGTTGACTATTATTTATGTTGAAAGCACATTAGGAGAGTATCTCAAAATGACTATTATCCATAGGAGAAATTATTACAGCAGCAATTAAAAAAAAAAAAAAAAACACAGTTAATCTGCCTACTGTTGTAATAGAGTTTTGTTGCAATGTAAGCACACGTTCCTAATTATATCTGTGCATTGAAACCAACTACAGATGTACAGATACATCCAGTCAGTGAGCAGCCCGCCAGGCTGAAACTAACAGAAGCAAACTGAGTGTGCTGTGTACTTTCTAAAATGAATTTAAGTAACTCTTCATAGCATGAACTTTTTAACCCTGGTGCAATTTGAGTTGCTGACATGGTGAGATTAGCCAATCAACTTCAGCAGAAATTCAGTGGAATTAGGCTCAGCACGTCTTTCTGGAATGAAGTCATTGCACTGATATGAGCTACAATTCCACCAAAACGGTGCAGTGTAATGAATGATGATGAAAAAACAAAACAATGGAGCTCTATTTACAATGCAATACAACAATGGGCATATTTAATAGTCATCCAGAAAACCGACAAGGGTGCTATTTGGCCAGACAAGATATCAGGTTCTAGCACTTACTGGAAGACAGCAAGGAATGAGGAAAACAATCATTTGTCAGAGTTCCTGGCTGTGAATTAGAGTCTCAATGGTTCAGCAGATGAATGACTGGCAGACTGCTCAGTGTTTCCTTTACGCGTTCATTAAACAGATGTCTTTAGTTAATGTCTTAAACAGATAATAAACAAGGACTAGATAATTGTTTTGTCAAATTGGAATTAAGCCTGTTCTGATTCTACAACCAAACTCAACGATGATTTCCACAGAAGATGTTCATAGTCTGACAAATATCTCAGTCTTGTTTATGTGCTTGCTTTGTAAGCATTACTTTAAACTGATCTATGAACTTTTAAAAACAACGTCTGTCACCGCCACCAATGTTTCAAAACAGTTATTTTTATAACAGATTAATTCCAAGTTAGGCCAAGCTCCAGAAAGAAAATAAAGAGAAAAAGGAAAAACAAAGTTCTGCCTCCTTAAGTCTTGTAATTATATGGAAGTCTTTTCCGATTTCATTCAAGGAAGTTAAAATTAAAACACAGCCGTAAGTGGGTAGAAGACTGCTCACTAATCTTATCGTGAAGTTCCTCAATACAGACAATAAAACCTCTATAGCAGCAGACAGTTCGTCATAACAGCTCACAGTTTCCATACCATGTCCATGACATCAAAAATTTTAAATCAACACACTCGATTCAGTGTAATTATACATTGCAAAAAGAAGCAAACAGTACCTTGGGAAGCGGTCGTCCCAGCTGAGAATAAAATTTAGTCCAGAACTGCATGAGAGACATGGGTCCAACCGCTGCAGTGTGGGGGGTATACTACACACAGACACATATGCTCCTGCTTCACCTTGAATCCCTGAATTCGACAGCCACGTCCATGTGTTGGTCAAAGTGTTGGTAATCACCTCAGAGACGCTGCGCTTCCACCCAACAGTGGACTCTCACTAGCCCTTTCACAGTCTCTCTCTGCTTCAACATCTGCCTCTACCACAGGTACGCTCTGGCCAATGAGCTCACACATACAAACTCTGTTGCTCTCGCAAGCACAGACACAAGCGAGTCTAAAACATGCTTCCTGCTTCACCAGGACAGTCAGGTATTTGCATAAAGGGCTTAGTCATAGTGATTGTGGACTAGTTCCTCTGAGCTCAAAAAGGTGGTTGGAGAGTGAGTGAGAGAGCAGAGGAGGGGAGGGGAGGGGAGAGGTGGGGAGAAGAAGGAGGGAGGAGGGGAGGAGCTTTCAGGAAATGATGCTTTTGTTGGTAAGTGACTAGAGTTACTGGCAGTCGGGCCCATTTTACTGTACATGGTGTAACTCAACCGCATTTGTAGTGTAAACAGTATTGCGCTCTGGACCTGGCCGCTCCTCACACCCCGCTGCTTACCGCTATGTTTAATGGGCTTGGGCCACTATTTAATGATTATTATATTTAGAGACTGACTCCCTGCCTGGCTGCCTGTCTTACTTCATACTCTGCTTTTTGTTTCTCCGTTTGTCTTCAAAGGCTCAATTTCAAGGCTGCTGTTATTGTAATGATTGCTAATTACTATAAATCTATATACATGTGGAAGCTGTTAATGAGGAAGCAAACAAGTTGTCTAATAAGCTAACTGGGAAGGTGAGCCACTTATGGAAATGCAGATTCAGATCCCAGAGGATTTGATTTGACAGTTAGCCTGTCAAATCATTATCTCATGAATTTAGCTCTGCTGTGTTAATCAGCACAGAAATAGATTGATTAATCTCAGTTACGGGTCCAATACAGATTCTTCTAAAAGCATTCCAGACAGCTTGGAAGTAACAATGAGACAGCTGAAGCTGTCAGAATTGTATTAACAGGTCAAGTGCAAGCTCCAAGTCTTCCTATTAAAATGATCTTTCATGCATCAGCCCGTCATTCTATCTGTACACAATTACAGACAAATACCTCATCATAAAAGGTCATTCCTGCTTCCTGGAACTAGAGGCACAATTGTGAAAAACACACACAAAAAAACAATATGCTGGGAATTGCAAATGGACTATTTCAACAACTCCAAGATGCTGACCAAAGGCAGCGCTATATCAGCTTTTCTGATAGAAAGACAATGGTAACTGTGTGAGAGCCACTCATAAATAAGGAGATTGTGGTATTTAAAAACAGAAATAATGTGATTTATCTCCTTTAAGGGGTGGAACAGAGCAGCCAAATTCTGCTCCCAGCTTCCAGGAATACATGATATCAAGCTAGCATGCTGAGGTACAGTAATGTCCATCTCTGCTGGACTGAAGGGGAGTCAGACTCTCAGAGACGGAGTGGCGCCTGTCCATGGTGTCATCACCGTATGAGTGGGAATCCTCTGAATAATTTGTGTATGTGTGTCTTAGTGTGTGCGTGTGTGTGTGTTTGGTGAAACATGGAGGGCCACTGGGGAATAATGAATCATTGATGAGTTTCTTTATAATACTCCAACACCCAAACTCACTCACACACACCTTATTGCATCACAGCCTAAAGAAGAAAGATGAACGATTTCACTGACAAAATGAAAAAACACTGTTGGTGCACAGGCACTTTAACACAGAATCTCATTGTCATGTCACACATATTTACTACTGGTGCTTTAAAAAAAAAAAAAAGCTTGGTGACAAAGTGAGACCACATATTACAAAACTGGTTGCAGGCTGCATTAACTGTTTTTGTAAGCTAATTTTATTTCACTGTCTAATGTTCTTTATGAGTGATAGCACACTGTGAACACTAAACATGTAATTGGACGTGTAACTGGCAAGGCTGACTGAAGTGTTGTAGGTGTAAACACTTTTTTTTTTTGTTTGTGGGAGGTGGAGGAATAAGAAAAAACAAATACCTAGTACCTCGAAACAGCAGAACAGATAAGTTGAACCATCTAAAGCTACTCTAAAACGAAAGTAGATTAGGTGGTGCACATGCTCTCCAAGGAAAACAGTGCACCTATTAACAAAACTTCAAATTAACCTTTAACTTCCTCCTTTAAAGTAGGCCAGTCAAATGACTTTGTGTTACTGCGTCTTATCAGGAAGGAACCAAGAAATGCCAACTGATCTATATCAGTGATTGGCGTGCCACAAGAAGTAAGTCAAGAAAAACAAGATAACCGTCCAAGGCAGCAAAACAGAGCGCTCAAGAAGAGCACTTTACAATTTATCAAAACCTTCCAAGATTTTAATTCAAATGGCTGAAAAAGTTTAAATTGAAATATTTTGTCCAATTGTATTAACTGGACATGTCTGCATGTATTGCAGATATATTTTCTAAGCATGTTTAGCATCTTTGGAAGCAGCTGAGAAGTCTAGCTTTGCGAGGGTTTGAACTATTCAACAATTTCCCTGAGGTTTGCACCAAAGGGATCAATAAAGTTCTATTCTATTCTATTCTACTATGTTTGTCCTTACAAAATAAGAGTTTAATGATGCTACAGCGAAGGGGTTTGTAGTATTACAGAGGTTCAAAAGCAAATGTATGCATTACAGGGTTTAGTTAACCATCCCATTTTTCAAAGCCAATGTGAGACATGACAAAGTCTTTCTGTATCATGTTACATGGTCTTCTCATGCCTTCATGGATGCTCTGGGATCATCTCCCACTTTAAATACATGTAAGGATACAGTAACACCACAGTTCTCCTACTGATTTACGGGTGCCATTGCCCTTTGCAGCCAAGATGAGTTTAAGACTAAAGACGGATTCACATCTCAGAGTTTTGGGTGGGACGTATTGAGAAAATACAGAGATTTCAATAATACAAAAAGCAAAACTGAAAAGAGCTGATGCAAATGAACTCTTCCTAGAAATGCACCCTGCACGAGTATGTGTAGTGAGAGGAACCACACAGAGACAAAACGAGAGCATGCAGCCTGTGACTGCAAGTGTGAATATGCCTAAACGTGCTTAATTGAGCGCACATGTGCACGTACAGTATGTGCACTGTATAGAGGATACAGTATGTGTGTTGATGAGTGAGCTTGCAATGTGCTATTCAGTTCTTGAGGTTAGCCAGAGTGGTTAGTGAATGAGTACTGTTTTTTTTTTTTGTCTTCCAGTAAATCTTATTGTCATTCTGATTCTCTGCATAAGGATTCATGTATTTAAGGTCCACAAACCCAACTTGAGACTGGATTGGTATGCACGTGTCATTGTGGCAGCGTGTACAAGTACTCCTTCAAACCATGGTGAAATTTGTTCATGTTACAGCATTTTTTTTTTTTTTTTTTTGCATACTACTTCGGGCATGTGTGCACCGTCAGCATAATTGACATATCAGGGTTACTTCTGCCCACGGCCTGTCACGCTCCGTTTGGCATTATTTCTTGTTAACACTTGAAGTAAACAAAGATCAGTAAATATAATTATGTCTAAATTTGATTTTGTGAATGTTTCCACTGTTTATTATTATTACTGGGCTCAACCTGAGTGTTTATAATAAAGGATTTAATGTATAATTATCATTTCTGGGGAAGTCCCCTGGAAAGGATGGTGCAAATTGTTCCTGGCATATCAAATGATTAGCACTGAATAGTTAGTGAAGTGGCGCATCACCCTTATCCACATCATAGAACGGTGGCCACGTATTCTATTTCAGCTTTTAGCTCCTGATTATGTGTTATTGTAACTGACAGATAATCTGAGGAGGATATCAAGTCTCAAAAGGGAGTCTATTAATTCTAATGCAAACAAACATTCAGCTCCTGTTTCAAAGTTACCAGCAATCTAGAAATACACTTCCTGTCCACACGCTGCAACAGTACGTTTCCTTAAAATATGAGGATATTCCAGCTGGGTTCTGGTGAGCTGCATAAACAAACTGTAAGACTGCGGGAAGCCATGCAAACCGAAAGAGATCTCCCTAATGACTCTACAGCTGTAACTGAAACAGGGAAATTGCTGAGGTAAACATGGCAGTCACTTGACAAACTAAACAATACCATCAACAACTCTACCCGGTCACGTGCGCTTGCATATCTTCCTTACGGTCATGTTTCACCAGCAAAAAATCAAAACAAAACAGAACAAACAAATGCACAAGGAATCATGCTCAACTTTTTAATGTGGACAGCGAGGGAGGGAAAAAATGGGATGGGTTGGCATGTAATGGAGGGTGAAAAAGGGGGCTGAGTGTGAGGTGGCGGATTAGTCATGATGACCCCGTGACTTAGATTTTCTCCCCATGTCTCACATGGCAGGGCGTGTCCGAAAACAGAAAGAACAGCTGAGAAAGCACAACATGAGCACAAAACGTCTCTCTTTCTGCCTCGCGCAGACACACACAGGCATTGTAACATTCCAAGTCTCCACCAGGACAAGAGGAAACCAAACCTACTGCTCTTAACTGCACTGATTATAAACAGGCTAATTTAAACTAAATCCACACAACAACTGTCTTCTAATTATACCTTTATAGATTATTAGATCCAGCATGTATCACACAAACATTAACCCTCAAAATTACCGGTCTGGAAGAAAGCTACAGCAAGGCAGGTTAATACAGGCAGATGGAAAACCTGGGAAACCCCACATGAATCACAAAATCCATGTCAGCACGACAAAGCACATGCGTGATGCGGATGACACATCACTTTCTTCCAAATGAAAACCTTTATGCGCAGTCTTTCTTCTTGAAATCTCCCCCACACTCCCCGGCTTAAAATATAAACAAAACATTTTCATCGAACTTTATACAATGTTCTTTTTTACTCCCAGGGAAAAATCACACTAACCCCCACAGCTGGACACAAACATGAACTGAAACTCTGTTGTGTAGTTGTCATCTCTACTTGTGCTTCCTATTAATGTGTTGCTAATTGTGAGCTTAAGCTGGTACGACTAGCCATTTGATTTGCACCTTAAAAACACTTGGGTATTGTAAAAAAAAAAACAACAAAAAAACCCTTGACCAAACAGACTGTAACCTCCTGACAGAAAAAAACGCAGCTGAGCTCATGTACTTAGGTGCTAAAGGAAAATCCTTCAATGTGAAACTTGCCCATTTTAGTACTTTGGTATCAGGTAGTTAGTATACAATTGGTGTTTAATGCGCTAAATCCTGTTTTCTTTTGTATTCAAATTAATTAAACAAATCAGATATATTTTTTTAATCCTTTAATTACCGTATATGCTAAACAAGATCTGGGTAAACATAAAAAAACAACAACAAAAAAATGGCATGAAAATATTATTTAAATACTTCTTTGAATTTGCTGGATTTCGTTATAGACGTATACATAATTGGTTTTATAAGAGGTTTTAGTTAGACAAAAAATAATATCTTGGTATGGTTATGTGTGTAATTTATACTTGAGTGGTGTAGATTAAACATCTCTTTAAATTTAAACAGGACATTTCATTCAAGTACAATTAAAGACTTATTTGTCTTACAGCAGTAACAACGTAGCAGCCAAACATCTGCTACTGCATTTTTTCTAGTGCGATTTAGAGATATGTATGTCTAATTTAGATATCTGTCTCTAATCCTCATTCCTCACTGTCTGCATTTTTACAATATGTAGTAATAATATAATAACTAGGCCATGTGGGGACATAAAATCTAAGCCATTAGCAGTTAAGTTTAAAAAAAGAAGTCCTTAAAAAGAAACACAATGTAAGAAAAGCCCTGTGTTGTGCTAAATCTTGGCTGTCACATCTCAGCCCATCGCTGATTATTTACTGCTTTGGCCTTATGTTGAACTAAGAAAACCCACGACAGCTTTGCCTTTTCCAGGCTAATGAGGGGGATGCTGCCTGTCGACTTGGCAACCCATGACCCCCCTTCTTAAAACTCATCATCATAGCATATTCTATTTAAATGTAGTTCCATAATGGCACTCATCAACTCAGGCCAAAATGGCTTCAAATTAGAAACTCGCTGGACTGTGTCATTACACTGGCTCCTGTTCATACAATGCTAACAATAAGGAATTGGCGGGACTAACACAAAAGTGCACAGAAATAGAAAATGCAAATGATGCATAGTAACCATCTGGAACGGTAGGGTAAATGAATGAGCAGAAGGCTGTGCCTTCACTGCCCATGTCTAAGTATTCCTATTCTCAAATGAAAGCCCTGGTCAAGGATAATCCCACAGACAACTCAAATTATTCACAAGAGCTTAAAACCACCGCGGGACTTTCTTACATACCTAAAACACTTCAAAAAATGTATCACATTTAGTGGACAGAATTGCAACAGATTCTGAGTTTAACTATCAGCAATTTCTGAAGGTGCCGTGTGGAAGAGGAGAAGAATGTTAAATTACAGTGTCTAATTAATGACATGCCTTGACAGGAATGGGGCAGGTGCTGCTGCAGTTGTCTAGACAACACAAGGCTTTAATAAGGTTGCTCCACGGTAAATTAAGCTGAGCTAAATACACATGAAAGACAGGATGAAAGAGGTGGGTGGGGCGCATAGTCCTTCCCTCTGATAAGCAACTAAAACCGAACAGGAGGCAGATAGAAAGCAGCAAGAGAGATTAACATCTGTCGTTAAGCAGATGTATGAGCATTTTCAACATGATTTTGCAGGCATTATAATTTGTGTGTGTGTAGCTTTATTGCAAATATAAATAAGGTTAAAACCAGAAGTTTACATATACTGCATAAAAAGACATAAAACCTTTTGTTCTTCCTGTCTGACATTAAATCAGACTAAACTTCTCCTGTTTTAAGTCAAAATTATTTCTATTTGCTAAACGCCAGAATAATGAGAGAGAGAATTGTTTAGAGAACTTTGTATTACTTTCTTCAAAGTCAGAAGTTTACATACACTAAGATTACCATGCCTTCAAACTATGTGGGAAAGCCCAGGTGATGATGTCATGGCTTTGGAAGCTTTAAATAGGTTAATTGACAGCATTTGAGTTAATTGGAGTCACACCTGTGGATGTATTTGAAGGCACACCTCAAACTGCTTCCTGTTGTGACAACATGGGAAAATCTAAAGAAACCAGCCAAGATATCAGGGAGAGAATTGTGGACCTCCACATGTCTGGTTCATCCTTGGGTACAATTTCCAGATGCCTGAAGGTTCCACGTTCATCTGGTCAAACAATTATACACAAGTATGAACACCATGGGAATGTCCAGCCATTATACCGCTCAGGAAAGAGATGGGTTCTGTGTCCCAGAGATGAAGTGTTTTGGTGTGAAATGTGCCTATCAACTCCAGCACAAAGGCAGAAGAATTTGTGAAGATGCTGCTGAAGCTGGTAAGAGAGTGTCATTATCCACAGTAAAACCAGTCCTGTACCAACACGGGCTGAAAGGATGCTCAGAGAGGAAGAAGACATTACTCCAAAAGCAACATAATAAAGTCAGATTACAGTTTGCAAATGCACACAGGGACATGGACCTTCATTTCTGGAGACATGTCCTGTGGTCTAATGAAACTAAAATTTAACTGCTTGGCCATAATGACCATCGATACATCTGGAGGAAAAAGGGGGAAGCTTGCAAGCCTGAGAACACCATCCCAACTGTGAAGTATGGGGGTGGCAGCATCATGTTGTGGGGGAGTTTCTGCTGTAGGAGGGACTTCACAAAATAGATAGCATCATGCTGAAAGAACATTATGTGGAAATATTGAAGCAACATCTCAAGACATCAGCCAGGAAGTTAAAGCTTGGGCACAAAGGGGTCTTCCAAATGGACAGTGACCCTAAGCATGCCACCAAATTAGTTCCAAAGTGGGGCAACACAGTCAGCGTTTTGGAGTGGCCATCACAAAGCCCTGATCTCAGTCCTGTAGAAAATCTGTGGGCAGAACGTGTGGAACAAGGCAGCTTACTAAACCTGACTCAGTGAAACCAGTTTGTCACGGGGGAATGGGACAAAATTCCAGCAAACTATTGTGACAAGCTTGTGGAAGGAAACCTAAAACACTTGACCAAAGTCATACAGTTTAGATGGAATGCTACCAAATACTAAGAAACTGTATAACTTCTGACTTTAAAGAAAGTAATACAAGAAAAAATCTGAAAAATATTCTCTCTCTCTCATTATTCTGGCATTTAGCAAATAGAAAACAATTTTTGTAATCTGGACTGACCTAAAACAGGAAAGGTTTAGTCTGATTTAAAGAAAAGTTTATGTGTCTTTGTATACAGTGTGTGTAAACTTCTGGTTTCAACTGCATGCCCCCCCATGTACAACAGCTTTATGAAACTAACCTGGGTGAAATCTCCATTCCGAGGGAGGTTGAGGCTGGAAAAGTCCACGTCAGAGAATCCCGAGTACATGTCCATGTGCATATCTGGAGTGGTGGTGGTAGTGCTGCTGTTCAAGTGGTATTGCCTGGAGAGGAAAGAAGAGGTTTAGTTTGTTTTAACTGCTGCTAACTGACTTTTACCTTAAACCAAAACATGTTCTTTTCCAAAAATGAAATACTTCACTCTCATTCATCCACAAAAAGGCACACTTTATAGCTGCCAAGACCACAGCGTTTTCTACAGTGCAATAAGCAGATGATAAGTGACCTCGCCACTTTAAAATATCCCATGTCAAGCAGGTAAGCAAAACACATCTTAACACGTGACTAGTATTGTTATAGTTGCCCCTCACAATACTGTGTGTGCTTTAGTATTCGTTCGCTGTGCTGGAAAATTTTGATCTCCGAATATCCTCCCCCCCACCCCAGCCCACTGCCACTGATGGTGGAAACGCATGCTCACTGCTGCTCCGTCAGGCCGAATGCTAACACACCACACGCTGCCTGTGCCCCCCCCCCAGAACGAACCAACCCGCCGCCACCACGCACTCCGCACCCCCAAATATATTACATATTACAGAAAACATGCACACATTGCTATTCGGACTGGCCCTAATTGGAATACCACATTAAATCATGTTTTATCAGTTCTAACCCAAAGGTGAAAACACTTTCAGTTTTGGTTACTCACAACAGTTCAAGAATAAGTCCCTTAGTCTCCTTTCCTTTTAAAACCAAAGTGTGAGTGATTGAATAGCTGATTCTATTAAAATCTGAAACCAAGTGCCCAAAGCCGGCAACAACAGCAGCTTTAGCTATAAAATAAACGAGAAAGATAAGAGAAGCATACATCTTAGCTCAGGACAGGCACAGAGGCAAGATTAGAAAAAAATGCCGGTGAGAGACACAGATGGCAAAAGAGAGCCAGCTACAGAAAGTTAAAGAATAAAGAACAAGAACAGCTCCTACCTGCTATGAATCTTTAGTGAACCAGGCATCTCCTTGTGCCCTGTGTTAACTACTGACTGGTCAACAGCCCTCACATTCTGAACAAGTGATATTTTCAGTTTCTTCCTAAGTACACATCGTCATAATGCAAGTAGTGTGCCGATAGTGGTGCACACTCAAAACGAAACTAAAACTAACCCTCTGTCAAGGTGGAACTGTGAGGTACCAGCCCACATTCTTCTTATCCAATCATGTGCCAAGGCTCAAGCTCAGGGGGATTGAGCTTGGCCAAAGCTATTGAAAGGATTTGGCTCTGGGTCGTCAACCACGGGCCAGAGATCAGCGAGGCCGATTGATTTAAGTAGAAAACACACCAGAAGGATGAAAGGGCAGACCTTAGCCAGTATATCCAAACAAGACTATAAAAACATGTTGTTTTTTTTACGGAACAGCAACAGACTGTGCTGAAAAAAATCTAAATGTAATCACGTGAGTGTCCAAAGGTTCTATTTTTGCTGAGTGTCACTTTTCAACATTGCAGTTATGTTTTTGAATAACCACAATTATTACTGTGCTGCAGTGCAGACAGCAGGTTTTTGGGGGTTGTGCAGGTTCACTCTAAAAACAGAACAACTGCCAATGATAAATAAAACGATTTGTAATATTTGCTGTGGTTTTCTGCAATGTAAATACGAAGTTAAATATGACAAAAAATGTTTGCCTACATATTGAAAAAAGACAGATTAATCACGAGTATTGGCTATAAACTAAAAGAAAAAAAAAAGGTTGAAGAATCTGTTCACTTCTCAGAAAGCACTGTTTATCACTGAAAACGATCATCCACATTGGAAATCCCCTTTGCATCCTTATGGCCATCAGTGATGACAGTGATATTATTACAGCAGAAGTCTTGGCAAGCGGGTATCAGCTGCTTTCCAACAACAAAAAGCCGGTTAAGGGCACTCAGCCAAAGCAGCTGACTGACTAACTGTTTCTCTACAACCGATACTACGAGGCCCATAGCTGTGCACATCTCATCTAGTAAAACCTTGTTTTTTTCCACACATTCTCCAGTTTGAGGCTAAATATTTACTGGCCAGGCATGCAACAACATCATTTCTAGGCATTGCCATCAGAGGGCGTTTACCAGGTTGTTATCTAAGAGCTAGCATTACTTTTATCAATAAGTACTTTTTAATTACTTATTTCCTGGCAGTCTATTTTATTTGATGATAAATTCATTATAAGGGAATTAAAGTGTTGGAACGAATGTATGTTTAAAACAATAAATTGTGCTTCAGTCGCAATGCTGTTGTAAATCATCACAGTGCAACTCTTAACTAGAAACGAAGCAACATTATTTCAACACCTGCAGTGCTTCAGAATTTGCAATATTTTGGGAAATAAATTCTAGATTAAATACAAAAAGTCTTTACATCTTTGAATAGGGCATCTTCACTTGGTAAGATACAGTTTAATTCTACTTCCACAGTAAAATAAAATGATAATGATTAACAGCAAAGATTCCTTGGAAGGGCACTTCCTCATAGCAAACACAGTTGGGAAACTTAACTCTCATGCACTCGGCTATGTGCAATAGGTGAACGTTGTGTCATTGCATGGTGAGACAGTGAAGATGCTGAAGGCTGTATCAACAGTGAATAAAGCAAAGAAGGCAGGCAGCAGGTAAAAAAAAAAAGATATCAAAAAGCTCAACTCGTTTCACTGTCTCATTGCATCAAAAAGACAAGAAAGAGGCTCTGATGTTTCAATCGCGCTCTTTGAAATGGGGTATGAAGTAAGGACTTATCAAGCTCTATAATGAAGTCAAGAGGAAGCAGCTGTGGGGGGTCTAAACACACTCAAATTCTTCATACCCCTGCAATGTCTGATTTAGAGTGATTTTGTTAAACCAGTGAGTCTCTTCTGCCTGGAAGTGACAAAAACAGGCAACAGAAGACAAACATGTTTTAGATAATCTGCAATAATTTCTATGTATTTTCTCCCCCCACGTTTTTACCATAGACTGTATAAAAGATGGACGTAGCAACCGGTCCTGAAAAATGAAGCCAACCCAGAAGTGTCAAAAA